>NW_009701823.1:95811-111986 GCF_000703405.1 Apaloderma vittatum
GAAAGGCTGGTTTTATGCCTTGTAATTGCTTTACGGTGAGCGATAAGGACTGAAAGAGGAAGGGTTTGAGCTGGTTTAGTCAATACATGGGTGGAACCTTCTGTTGAAATTTTGCCACCAACTTAGACATAGCCAGACTCTCACTCCTTTTGAGTGTATTGCAGTAAGATTTTGGTAATTTGATCTTCTTATCTTTAGATGGGGGCAGCTATTAATACTCTGCTGGCAGATCTTCCTAACCCCGTATAGTACAGGAGGAAGTGTTACCTGGTGTGTGTGATGCAATTCTTGGCTCCTGCGCTGTTCAGTGGAGCCTGTCAAGAGAAAATATTTTGCTTGGCTCTTTCTGAGACCTGAAGTAACACCGTATCACTTTGGCTTGTTCTGGCGATAGGGTTTTGTGTTTCTCTATAGATTCAGGAGGAAATATATAAGACAGCTTTTGTCAGTAATGTGAAAAAAGGAATGTTTCCCAAGGAACTCTACCCTGTCAGGATTTCCTGAATTTACATGCTCCAAATATATGCATGCAAATTACAGCTACTGCGGAGATTGGTGGGCATAGGACTAACTTTTTTGAAATATTTGCCCACTAGTGTTAATAATAGCAAAACTAAAAATAGCTCTGTAATTGTGCTTCTTTCTATTATCTATGTATAATAATAATAATTTGTTAAAAAGTATGTCATGTGCAGTTTTTGATTTGCATGCCTCTCCCACTGATATGAACAAATTATCCTGCAGACAGAAACCTACATTGTACACGTGTTTCTTCCATACCTTGTAAGATTTAATTTTTTTGTCCTGAAGGAAAAGCAAAACCAAAAGGAAACAAAGAATAAACCAAGAGTTATTCCTCTTGAATAGCTTTTATGATATAACTTTAACGCTGATTTACTTACTAGAATAGATTATTTTGGATTATTTTCATGTTAGTTGTTCAAAAATCTCAACTCGTATATTACTTTTCTCCTTCTCTCCAGTCGTGTGATTTTAGCTGTTTATGTACTAAAATGTGGGTCAACTAAATACTCTAAAGTGGAATCAACATAATACTGCTCTGCAACATCATCTACACTTCTACTGAGACAAAAATCCTGATGTAAAAGATCTGTTGGCTGGTATTAGTATTAAATCACCCCCTGGGAAAAGCCCTTAGTGCTAATTAATGTATCATGAAACTCACAGTTTTAAAGATAATCTTTGACCCCTGTATCTATTCCTAAGAAGAGCATTTTTATCAGCAGATTCCATCAGAAATTGCTAATTAAAGCTGCTTCTTCCTGCTCTGTGTTTAGAGACAACACAGAGGGGGAAAAAATGGCTGCTAAAGCTAGGTTTTTATTCAGATTTTCAGTGCAGTCCAATTTGCATAAATTCTAATAAAGCGTTATTAAAATCTATTAACACTTGTCTATGGCAATTAACTTAAGTTTGCTATTTTGAACGACTGCATTTCATGCAAACTGAGATAAGGAAGCATGGAGGGCTAGCAAAGAGTACAGTGTAATTCTGGGAAGGATGTGTGAAAGGAATGTTATTCACAAGGCACAAACTTTAGAAAGGAAGAAATATCTTCTAAAAGATGGTGAAAAATCCTTTGCTCTACGGAATTGAGATTCAATCATGGCTGCACTCAGATGTTTATTTTACAATATTATATGGTATACAAGACTGGTTGAACATCATGATATTTTATTATAAAACCTGGAAGGCACTGTTCTCTAGAGAGAACTGAAGATTTTAACTAATATTGATTATTTAGTACAGACTGTAAAGAAGGTAAGATAAAATGGGAGGAAAAAGAAAGCCCAGGAAAGATTTAATTCATCTTTATTTTAATAGAGTCTTGGAGGTTTCAGGGGAACTGATGAAAACTCAAATAACACTAATTTGCAGAACTCCTTTAATTGCCAAGATATGCATTGGATTTGTATGTTTATCCAAATTACCTCAGAAATGCTCTTGATAAAAACCCATAGAAAGAGCCGGCATTGGTACCTGGTTTGCCATTCTAGCTTGAAAACCTCGCTTCATCTGTGTTTCTGCAGTGCAGCTCTTTGTCCTCAATTGTGGATGAGTTGGGGACTAGTGCCCTCGCAGGGTGACTTCCCATCACCCTCTTTTTGACTGCTGCCCCACACTGGGAACTGGGGTGAGGGCACATGTGGCTACTGGTGGCCCCCATGCAGCCCAGCCCCAAGGGCTGCCTCTGGTTTTGTTGGCACTGAGGGCCAGGGTGGGCTCTGGGTGCATCTGACCTGCTCTGGGAAACCAGGATGGTCAGTGGTGGCCTGAGTCGAGATCTTTCTTGTGCTTTTTCCACTACACTTATCCCTGCCACCACAAACTTGAAGCTGCAGCAGCTGTTTCTAGATGGTCAAAGGACCTTTTGCCCAGGTTAAAGAGTGAACATAATTATCAGGTATGCATCTTGAGTTTAAATTTAATGAGAGATTCTGCTTCTTTGAGAGTTTTCTGAGAAGCTTTGGCTCTTTAGTTCTCAACAATCTGATATTTGCTGAAAGTTGTGGAGAAGTTGAAATTATTAGTCATCCTAAGAGTTAGACAGGCACAGAGAGTACTTAGCCCAGTAGTAATTTGCATTTGTAACCTACGTATACTAATTCACTTGAAATGTGCTTATCAATCAGTTTCTAGGGCTCCTGAAAGAGGATCTTAAAAAGAAAATCGAACCCATCAAACTGCAGCCAAGAGATCACAGGCCCTTTCTTCAGTAGCTGGAATTCTCTTGTTCAAATTACATTGTCTTTAGGACAGTGAACCAGGACTGTGATAGTAGTCGTCCCTCTGTCAGTAAGGAGTGAGAGCTGGAAATGTCATGTTGTTTGGAAGTGAAGATTCTTAGCTCTCCTCTGTCCTTTGTTTTGGGTCGTCAGTACACCTATATGTATCAGGATTTACTTTGGTCTCAGTGTGCTTGGATATTCCCACTCCTATTTCACATGTTCTAGAGTGAGGGAAAAAAACCAAAACCCAACCCCACAACAAAGACAGCTACATGTTTACTTTGCAATGACCTTCCAGGATTACATCACCCTGGAAGTCAACTATTTGGCTCTCTCTTGAAGGAGTTGTCTGTCTCCCTCTCAAGCTGTCTGTTAAAAAAACGTATCAAGGCTGGGTCTAGTTACCAGAAATAACCTTGGCAATGCCTTCCCACCAGTGCTGGTCATGCTTCGCTGGAACCAGAAACCGTGAAGAAATGAAGAGGAACTCCCAGGGCAGGAGATGGTGCTGGGCCATTACAGAATCTTTTCTTGAAGGGTAGAACGTCCCCATGCCTTATTTAGAACCAAATGCAGAGGTCTTGGCTTTGAATTTGGATCTTTCTTGCCAACAGCTCACACACTAATTCATGCGCACAGCATAAAGTAAAATAAGCTTGCTCACCACTAACCATGGTATTTTTCTAAAGGGCTAGAAAGATTTAAGACACCTTGTTTTTGTAGATTTATTTTCTTAAATGGGAAGGCTTTTCCACAGTGTGGCCTTAGGTGGCCATGCAAGTATCTGGGTGGATGGATTGACATTGTTTATATAACTTTCAGAAAAATGACTTGTGGGGCATTTTTTGTAAAAGTTTCTGTAATTTATTCATTAACATTTTCTTCTCTGTAGCCTGCTAAATTGGAATTATGAAAACAATACCAGCAACATTTTGGAGTGTTCTTCAAAGCATTTTTAAAATAGTTTTTCAATACTATGTGGCAAGAAATGAAATACTCTATTTTTTTTCTATTGTACAATAGAATATGCACGAGTATAACAGAATATAAATGTTTTATAGGCTTTTTTCTTCTTTTTTTTTTTTAAATGATCTCCTAAAGCATTGGGGTTGCACCTCTTGCAAACAATGCTATAGCTTGTAACTCTTGCTTGGGGACTGTTCATCTCCCACCATCCAGCACAGGGAACATGACTGTTCTATTTGTATATTCTTTGCATGACCCAAACTGCTGCTGGAGTCGGTGATAATCGAGGGCAAGCTAAGAAAGCAGGAGTGAGTCCTCTGCTGCTGCTGCCCTGAAGGGAGAGGGAATGTGATGTTGTTCTCTGTTTCTGAAACTTTTGCCGTAGTTTGAAGAATTTTTATGAGGGGGAATTTAACTCGGTGAAGCAAATTCTCCACTCTTTTGTCTGTAAAGCAGTTACCATGAGAAATGCGCAGAATATTCTGAGGTCTGGAGTAAACTGACTAGTTGTACAGCGTTAATGGTCCTCTTAGAGTCCGTGAATGGTTTTCCTCCACGCTCTTGGGAAGGAGCTTGCCTTTTACAGCTTTGGAACAAGGCAGTTGGTGGCACCAAAAACGATTTGAGAAAACTTACTTACCAGTGCTGTTCTGCTACAGTCCAGGCATGGAAATAAAAACAAAGTCTTGGTGACAAATATCAGGTTTCTCTATGCAAGTTAAGCCTTTTGCTGTCTGTTAAAGGAAAAACATACAGCTAACAAAGTACTTTGAAAACTTAAACACCACTGTCTACACAAAGTGACCAGGGAAGGTCTCGATGAAAAATTTTTTTTTTTTTTCTTCCCTCTAAAATTGTTACTGGCTTTTCTTTCTACTTTTATCCATCTGGCTATTTCTTGCCATCTGTGGTAACTGTGACTGAAGTCTGCAAGACCATTTCTTAGATTGGCAGCATCCTGAAAAGTGCTGAATAATTTCTGTTGGGTTTTTTGTGTGTGTGTGTGTGGCCTTTTTGTTTGTTTGAGGTTTTTTTTTTGTGAGCTTTTCTACAGTTTGCACACAGCTCTCATGTCTGTCTTTTTTTTACTCAACCGCCCAGTTCTTCTATGACAACTAGCTGCCTTTGCAAAATGCTTCTGGGTTTGTTTCATACCACATAAAGTCTAGGCGAATGAATGCTTTCTGTAATGTATTTATGCAGATTATTAAGAAGAAAACAAACGTAAAACAAGAACAAAATTAATCACTGGCTTATTAGTTTGGCATTGTTGCTTGCATACAGAAGTGCTTTATATCAAACGGTTTTTTTATAAGTAAATAAATAAATGACAAGCAGGAGTACCAAGCTTAGCCCAGCATGAGTATTGACAGTGGTTACTGCTGACAGCTTTTTACTGTTTCCAAACAACATGTTTCATTCCCTTAACTCCCTTGTCAGAGGGAATAGGGCAATACCAAGCTATTCAGAAGAGACGCATGTGATAAGGAGCATTCTTGGCTTTGCTTTTGTCTCGACTTGAAGAGGTTTTGATGAAATTGTGCCGGGAGACTTGAGCCTGGCACCCCCAAGTTAGAGGCCATGTCTACAGCAGAAATTGGAGACCCACAATTCCCTTGCAACAAGACTGAGCTGCACTATTTTGGGAAGAGTGCTTGTTCTCAGCCCTCTGATTCGATTTAATTCAAAACCACCAAGCAAATGTGGAGGAGAAAATCCAGTAGTCCCAGTAGTTACGAGGATGCAGCTCTTATATTTGTCTAGAGCTTCTATTAATTTTAAGCCAGAAGTATTCACCAGAAGGCAAATATGAGGTTTTATCTTACCCTGTGGTTAAGATTAAGCTATGGCAGCAATGCCATGAATATAACAGAAGTTTTGGCGTAGCTGCTTTGGCTTTGCTCGGACACAGAGGAATAGGACAAAAGCATAGAATCCAGAAGATGAATTCACCCTCGCTGTTCACCTGTTCTTGGTGTGAATTAGGCTTGGGGCGGGGAAGGGGTTTATGATGTGGAGGGCTTGTATTCTCAGCTACAGGTGAAGAGAGGGCACCTTCTGTTCCCGAGTCACAGGGTCCAGTTGTGGTGCAGGAGGGGCAGGCATGCCCACCGCTCGCCTCAATACAGCACCTTGGGCAGCTTTTCCCTTCCACGCGTTTTCCCACAAGAATCAGCTGAGTTAAAAGATAGCAGCTTTGCATCTCTTAAAAGAGGCTGTTCTGCAAAGTGAAAGCGTTCCGGTATCCCTTCAAGCTGTCATGTTTATCTTCATCTGCCTTGCTTGTTCAGTAGCCCATGTCACTGGCAGCCTTATGATGGTAGCAGCAGCCAGTCTGGTTTGTCTTGGTTTGTCTGGTTTGTCTTTTTTTTTTTTTCTAAAAAAACCAAAGTACTTTAATCCTTGCATCTTCCAAGAATTACTTTATCTTTTTTTAAAAATTTATTTCTATTTGTTGTTTCATTTCTACCAGACAATCTAAAGCCTCTTGCTTTTCACTGGAATTTAAAAGCTCTTTTTAATTATGGGTCTTCACATGGACTTATAGAGAGAGACAATAGTGTGTCAATGGAATTTCAGTCTGCCTTCAGTCAATATAATTTTACCTGGGAGGTCAGGCATGTTGGCTACAACTCGTATACCACAGTTTTACTAGAGCAGAAGGAAATGAAGATTTTGTTCTCCTCATTGGCACGTCACATTGATTAATAAAACTGCATGCATACATATAGGTGCTTCCTATTTATTTAGCAACTTACCAATAATATCTTGCTATCACAAGTATAATACCGAATAGATTTCTGACTGAAAATGCCCATTGAAACTTATCTAATGCCCTTGACCTTTTATTTTTTCCTTATTTCAAGCCAGATGGATCACTTCCTTCTATTTATTCTCTCATGGACCATCTCCAAAGGAGTAGACTTTTTTTAAAGCCTATTATATTGTTTTTAATAGCAGCATGGCACTAAATCTGAATAAAACTGTAATTGTGGTAACTTGATAATCAAATAGGAACAATCAAAAAAGGAAAACCAGGGCAGGGTCTGGACAGTGCACAAGCCAGATGTTGCACAACTGCATGCGATGAACGTTGAGGAAAGAATTGCGCCGGGTGGACTGTGAGACCAGTGTCCTACCTACGCTTTTGGTGGGTACAGTTTATGGGTTGGGTCTTTATCCATTTTACTTGAGCACAGAGTCCTCATCAGGGCTGCTCTGTCGTCACACCTGTGCTTGGGAAGGACTCTTCAGTTTTTAGTTACGTCACCGTATTTCAGGAGCATTAGTAATTTCCTGTGTAAGTTGTGTAGAGGCAGCCTAAAGAGATTTCTGGTACTGTAAAAAGTAATATAGAACAACTTAATTTAAAATTCAAGCCTGACTCTTTTTTAAGGCATTTCAAAAGTGTTATTTGCAAAAAAATTTATGCTAAAGGACTTAACCTTGCTGATATATTTAGGATATACTGTAGAGGTAGCTTCAAAAGTGTTCTTTGGTGTTTGTCTGATATTGGAGAGATGCCTCAACTTGTGCTGAAGATTTGCTCTTTTTTGGAACTGATGGAGTAAACACCATTGGCTTAAAATACTTGCATTAGGCCTTGAGGTGCTAAAATTACATAGAAAGAAGCACCAGTTGCATGTGGAAATACCAGTACCCCAAAAGTACACTAACAGGGAATGTGATTTGCATCTGGATTTGGGGACTAGCCAGGAACTATTGTCTAGGATGTCCTGGCTTGTAGGTATGGATGGATTTTGCTGGGACTTAAACATTCTTCTGTGCAATTTTCTTTGAAATACTTTTGTGAGCGCTTATATAGATAGCAAGAAAAAATATTTGTTTAACTTTTAGTATTTTGTTAAACATATTTGAGAATTTTATATACTACATGTATAAAGTAAAAAACAAAGCACACAAAGCCTACAAAAAATAAACCAAAACCAAAAAGTGTAGGTATAATGATTTTAAGACTAGCTTTTAAACCAGCCAGCAAATTTTTCAGTTCAACTTCTGAATAGAGTATACAGCTGAAGTGATGGAGGGATGGGATGTTTTTATTATGCATTAAATGATTAAAAAAAAAAGATAGGGGGCAACAGCGAGGGTAGCTGGTGGAGACTATAGTTTTCTGATTTGTGCTAGGATTTACTCATGTGCCCAAGCAGCAGTTATGCAGACCACCAGACAGAACATAGCTGCTACTGCTGTGAGTGGCTTTTCCTGAAGGGAAAAAATAAAATAATAACTGAAAAAACCCCCCAACAAACCAACCAAACCAAACAAACAATCTTTATCTTAATGTAAATATTTTCCACAGCATAAGACTAATACCTTTCATTGGTACTGTTGTTTAAATACTAGCTTTTGCAGTGCACCTGCCAGAAGCAGCATTCACTGTATTTTATTAAAAATAACTGAAGCTTACCTCTGACTTGTAGACTAAAAGGGTACACTTCTGGCAACTGTGAGAATGCTGCTACACATGGCATCAAAAGGTGTAATGACTGGCCATTTTCATTGCTTTGGGACACTGTGTGTAGTGTTCGTATGTACACACATCTGTGTTCATAAACAAAGCATTTCCAGAGTGGTATTTTATTCAGTAAGGTTAATTCTGGTGCATAAGTCCTCTGAAGCTGAATGACAAGAAAATATTTGAAGGAAGACAACTTCCATGCCTCTTTGGTCTTCAGGTTGTAGTGTTCTTGATTCATATGGAAGCAGGATGCAACTTTAAGACCAGGAACAGGACTTGAAGAGACTCTGCAGTATTTGTGCAGTCACAATATATGGGTGGGATGACCTCTCAGCTCACCATGCATGCAGTCAGGGAAGAGGGTAAAAAAAAATAATCCTAATTTAAGTGTATTTACAGTGTTAACTTAGAAGTTTGAATCCAGAGGAGCTGCAATACTATTTTGTTAAACCGTTTTCGTAGCTGATTTCAAAGAAAGGTATTCCTTTTTTCTTTCTTTAAGCAACGCTTGAAAGAAAATATCCTCTTGCAATTACTTTTCCCCTTTTTTTTTTTATTAGTTCACTCCCAACACACGTGCCTTTTACAGCTCTGTTTTTTCTTCTGAAGCAGAAGCTCCCGTTGACTTCTGTAAGGCCGGGGTTTTCTTGTGGTTCGTGAAAGATATGGTATGAATCCTCAATGCTTCGTCTTGCACTTTGAGGTCAGCAGAAATCTCACCTTGCAGAGATGATACGGTCAGGATCTCTTGTGATGTTGCTCCCTGTTTGGAATAATTGCTCTTTTATGAAGCTGTGTGAGGCAACTTGGTGTTGACCAAGGGCTGTTTAAGCCCTTTCCTGAAGGCAGAGCTGTGGAATGTTCTAGGCCAACCTGTGTAGAGTTGTCCCATTCTGTTGTGGGAGGCTGCAGCTTGCGGTGGCTTTTGCTGTGCTGTAATGCTTCCACAAACTGCAGGAGTGGCAGAGCCTGGTTTCTTCTGGTGTTGTGACTCATGCTGGATTCTTTGGAGTCTAAGGGTGAGCTGGGAAGCTTTTCCTGCTTGGGGACCATAATTAGGTCTCCCTCCCCTCAGACCGGGTGCCCATTTTCCTGATGACTTGCAGGAACTTGGTGTTGCTAAGGTCTCTGACCTTCTGCCAGCTGTGACCGAAGTCAGACAGATACTCAGAAGCTGCTGGTAGATATATGGATGGACACATGTACACAGGGGCTCAGCATGATCACATTAGCCTTGTCTCCCTAAGAAACACATGAAAGCTATATAATTTATTGGTTGGATAAGAGTTCTCTAAGTGGCAATGAGAACGTTGCTGCCTCCACCACACAAAGCAGTGGCTTCTGAGGGCCTCTTTGGAGCATTGGAGATAGGCACAGCGCTGCAGTGGCACGACGACTGCAGCGTGAATAAACATGTTTGGGTATGGCTTCAGTGACACTGACATTTGTCTCTACTTTCTATTGAAGCATCTAGTCAGATGCTAGAATAAGCTACAAGATTACCTATGGTCCTCAAGTTGATGGAGATGGAGGCTGAGGTTTTTTGAGACCCATCCATGTCCATAATGACAAGCTGTGCCCCCAGATGTGTGTTTTACACAGTTACTTGGAGTTTCCCTTTTGCTTTCCTCAGCCGTTGCACAGATTTCCCAGGAACTGGTTTCCAAGGGCTGTGGTAGCTGATGCAAGAGCTCTGAAAAGTTGCAATGACTTAGTTGCAGAAAATGTGGTTTTTGGCTGTTCAGCAGATTAGCTGCTGTGGCAGGCTGGACATTGCAAGCAGGCAGCCTTCAACCTGCCTAGGTGTAATCCCACAAATCATCTTCTAGAAACAAGCAAGCTGTCCCATACACTATTTTCAAAGTGGACCCAGCGTGAAAATATGGGGGAAGTTAAAAATTTGGTTCAGAACAAGATTTTCTGATTCTGTTTCAAACCGACTATCTGAAGCCACAAATGTCACCAGAAGAGCATGGCCTTTTGACTAGTTGGCTTCTCTACCAGAACTAAGAGTGGAACTGAAGTTAAGGCATGTCACAGGTAGCTAATTTTACTTGACATGGTGTAAAGAAGAGCTAGTATTCTAGCTAGAAACTTTAGACTGGTTATAGTATAATTCTAACAAATGTGCACTGGTTTTCTGCTGCAATACGACAGAAAAAACCTGATCTTTTTGATCATAGCTGTACACAGAATACCGTGTCTGCATGTATCTTGAACTGTGGGAATGCTTTTTGATCTTTAATTACAGACTATTGGCTGAATAATCTGTCTATATTATGTAGATATATAAAGCTTTACTGGATAATGTGCAAGAGAAGAGAGTTTAAACTGTGGCGTGTTTTCCCTTTTACTTTCACTTGCTTAATCATAAGGCCAAGATTTCTCTTCAATAAATAAATATAATAATGTCTACGTAGCAAGTTTTGGCTACTATTTAGAGGTAATGTGCTCCTCCACCCCGATGCCGAAATCAAGATTATGTGCTATCCTTTTCCTGCCCTTCTGCTCTGTCCAGGTGAGTTTCCACCCTGTGTGTGTGCCTGACTCCTGCTGCCCACAGTCCCATCCTGCTGTAGGTCCCAGCTGCAGCTGAGCATCTCCCTTCAACCGGGCTTGGGAAATGTGTCTGGGTCCTGTTGGACACGTGCTGTAGCATTATATACTCCATCTCTGGGTTGCTTTCTGTAATTTCAGCATCATTTTTATACCTGCAAGATTAATGTTCAGTGCCACGGAAAGGATTTTGACAATTACACCTAGACCTTTCACAAAATATCATTTTTATTTGATGTTACGATCGCTTTGGCATTTGCAGTTCTTTGAGCAACATTGAGCAAAGAGGCTGCAGTAGGGTACTTGGAGCCTCAGACCTGGTTAAAGCAATGGTTAATGGCTATTGCAGATTTGCTTGGCTCTTGAGCCAAGAAGGGATGAATGCTGGGAGCCAAATTTGAAAGCTCGTCACAACCACATGAGATAGAAAAGCAGTCTCTGCAACATATTGATAGCTGCAGATGACAGAAATGATAGTTATTGCAATGGACAGTAAAATTTATATATATTAAAAAGATGCAAACTTTAGAGAACGATGGGAAGCACTGACAGGAAATGCCTTTAGAACAAATTTCTGTAAGAAAAAGTGACTGGAGGAAGTAGCTTCAATGAAAATGTTTTATTTGTTTTGATCTGGGGGCCAAATGATATAGAGTACAAGAAAAGTCAAATACTGAAAAATCATTTCCCTTCACTCAGTAAAAGTCATCATAACTTTGGTATGCAATGTTCCTCTCTGTGTATAGCTTTGTAATTAGAAATATTGATGTCCTTTCAGAGAAAAGAACTATTCAACTGAAAGCTTTACCCCACTAAAGCCTACTGGAATGTCTTAAAAAGTAAAATTTGCATGTTGTTCCCTCCTTCTCTCCAACATGAATTTCAGTATTTAAGAAGCCTAGCCAAGTATGAAATGGAACGTTAACTTTATATAGTAGATTTAAATTGATGCATATTTTTCTTTAAATTATAGCTTCCCCTTTGCTTTTCTGGCGTAGCTGTTGCTGTCTCATGCTGCTGCTTGAATACCGGGAAGCAAAGCTGAATTCTAAATAAGAAAAACAAGGTAGGCCACTTTGATAGGCAAAACCGGGTAAGCTGCTAGACGTAATAGATATTATGGCTTAGAAATTTTGGGAAACAGGCATGGAAAGAGGTAGGACTTTTTTTCATGTGTCACAGAAACGTAAGTCCAGAGTTGTGTAATTCTATTCAAAAATAAAATAAAATGTACAATCTACTTGTTCCTGTACTGGAATTGTCTCCAGAACATTGGTGCATGCATTTTCTCTCAACACTGTCAGGGAGAGGTGAGGAAATGTTTGGTTCTAGTTTTTCATTTCTTTGCTATAGCAGGTGGGGAAGCTGCAGAGATACGTGTTTTAACCAACTAAACTCTTGCCAAGTTAAAAAAATCAGTTCAAAACTGCTTTATATGGAAGATTTACTTTTCAAATGAACCTTAGCCAAATTTCTGCAGAAGTCTTTTGACATATCAGATAAGGAGGAAAATTAAGGAAGAATCAGTATTTTTAGTAGAAGTTGATAATTTTATAGTATTTTGAAGGTGGACATATGAGATCGTCTGCCAGGCTGTAGTGGAGCATCTTGAGTGAGTGGCACAGGGAGTTAGAGTAGAGTTTTGTGGCCCCAGCTGGGCACTGAGGGTAGGATGGGGATGGCAAAGCTGTGCCAAATGCCAGAATGACCATGCAATACATGAGATGAGGAAATTATTTTTTATACGTATCTTAATCATATGTAAAAATACATACATATATATTGAAAATTTGGCTGAACTATTTGAAAACTAGAGAAGAGGAGATTAAGGTGAGGCCTCATTGCTCTCTACAGCTACCTGAAGGGAGGTTGTAGAGAGGCGGGAGCTGGTCTGTCTTCCCTAGTGGAGAGTGATAGGATGAGGGGAGATGGATTTAAATTGCACCAGAGGAGGTTCAGGTTAGGTATTAGGAAGAATTTCTTTTCTGAAAGGGTTGTCAGCCATTGGAACAGGCTGCCCAGGGAAGTGGTTGAGTCACCATCCCTGGAGGTGTTTAAGAGATGGGTGGATGTTGCATTGGGGGACATAGTTTAGTGGGTTGATAGGGCTGGGACAAAGGCTGGACTTGATGATCTTCAAGGTCTCTTCCAGCTGAAACTATTCTATGATTCTATGAAATACTAAAAGAGAAAGGGAGATGTAATGATCAGAGCTTTCAATTAAAAAAAAAAAAAAGTAGATTGGTGAAGCTAGTTGGGGGAAGGGAGGGGCAGAGGGAAGTAGAAGAGATGGCTTGTCTTGCCTTATTTTGCAGACTTCACTGTGGTAGGTAGATGTTATAAGCACCAAACTGTTGGCTGCCGGTGTGAACTTGCCAGCTCTGACTCTAGGCCAGCCAAAGCAAAGGGCAGAGCTCCTGTTGGCTGGATCAGGGCCAGATTATGCTCCAAACCTGTGTTTTTTCCATCACTAGTCACAGCAAATCCCAAGGGCTCCACCATTGACTGCTGGAGGTTGGGTCTGGCTCCATCGCAGCTTCGGAGGGGCAAGGCGTGGTGTGTGGGGTTTGGCTGTGCCGGCGGGGCGTGCGTGGGGTGGGAAGAGGTGACATGGCTGTACACCCGTGAGATTTGAAGGCACGGAAAACGCTGTATGTCACAGTCATTTAAGCTGCTGTGCACTTAGCATTGAAAGTTTTATAGAAAGGCAAAATATACAATTCAATTACAACCGCTGCAGTGCGAGCCAAGTTGATCTAGTTTCTCCCACATGAGCTGACCACAATTTTAAGCTTGGCATAGCCTGAAAGCTTGAGGAATGTATTTCCAGTAATTGCCAGGCCACTTCATTGTTTCTGTGTATACATAAACACTAGGCTGTGATCATAGTGGTCATGCTTGAGCTGCTATCTGAAATTCACTTGTGCTATAGGGATTGACTAATCTAGTTCATACTGACAGCAGCTTCCATTTACTGTGTTGGCTCTCTTTGGCTGTTAGTGCCATGCGACTCCAGCTACACTCAGAAAACAAAACCTGTTAAGAAGCAGTACACACACGAGTCACGCAGCAGAAACCCCATGTGTCATCGCAGAATCCGTGATTTGTCAGCTGAGGGAACCAGGCCGAGTTGCAGAAGATCCATTTATAATATGCCAGGAGTACCAAGCACCTAGTGAAGAACAATAGGCAGTCATTCAGTTCTTAATCATCTGGGAGACGAATAGCAAAGAGCCGGTCTTTTGTGCCTCGAGACATGCTCTTACTTGGCCAGCATAAGCTTCTCCCTCAGTTTTTGTTTCTCCAAACACCGTCCTGTGTGTATGAAAGTTAATTCCTAAAAGCTGCGTCCTTTTGTTCCCAGGTAAAGTGCACTATGAATTTGGTAGGTTGGGGCTTTTTTCTCCTATTTCAGCTTCAATCTACTCAGCTGTTACAACTTCTTTAGCATTGGGCAAACTAAAGCTTCGAGTTAAAACTGGGTGCGCTTCTTTATTCCTTCCTAGCAAATCTATTTCTTTTAAGTTTGTCTCAGGATATTGATTGCTGGTGATTTAATGTGTCTCAACTGTGAAAAGCTGTTATGACAGTTTCACACGCTATTGCAGTTTTTTATTTCCCCGTTCACAGACAAAAATGGAAGATTTTCCTCTCTGGAAACTGTAATGTATAATTCAGCTAGCATCACCCAACTCAGTAGCCAGATGCTGTAGCTAACAGTTGGACCATTATTTTAAAATAGGTTGGTCTGTAATTATTTGACTTCCTCTTTGTTATAAAATAATTAGTCCAATGAAATGAATATTTATGTTGCCGAGCCAAAACTCAGTGAAGGATGTGACTAAGTATTATGAATTTTGGCCATAAAACTAAGACTGTGCCTAGACAAAAAATGGAGAAACCCTTGGGATCCTTAGTGTGTCTGCCAGTCACATCACAGGATCACTTCTACGAGCAGACTAAGGTCCATTCTTAACATGGGTTGAAATAAAGGGACCCTATTCCCAACATTTCTGCCCACCTCCGACACCAGTCGTGTCCCTATAAGCCTTCATCTTTCTAAGGAAAGCAAAATTATTGGTACTTCTGCTGATGCTTCTCCATTCTGGGTTGAGCTCGCTGGGCTGGGGAGGGTGGTCCTTTAGGCAAAGTTTCTGTGCTGCTGTGCAGAGTGAGGTGAAGAGGACTCTAGGTCCGTGGGCAACACGTGCTGCTTTTCCCTGGCTCTTGCTGTGAAACAACAGCCTCTTTCCACTGCCAGCCAGTGTGACTCAAAAAGTAGAAGTACCTGATGTGGAGATTAAAATTTAAGTGCCCTAATTAAAGGATGGGAAGGAAGCTATAGAAGGAAAATAAGATCTTATTTGTATTTTATTTGCCTTGAGAAGTCTGTACTCTATGATGTACACTGTTGTATAATGTTTTTAAGATTGTGAAGCCAAATGCACTCGACTTCAGAAATGTCAGATTTAGAGTTACCCATGCACCCTTTTCTCAGTGCTGGCGAAGGGAGTTTTCCCCATGTGCTGTGATTTTTATTGGTAATGTCCCCAAACCACGTCCCAGAGAGTCTCTATTCCTGTTCTCACCCACATCAGCTCCCTCATCCTGCTGTCTGGCCAGCAGTGGCTCAAGGCTTTGCCCACGTCAGTGCTTGACTGATCTGAACAAGAGGAGAAAACTGACTGACAAATTATAGGTCTGAGTGAAATGAAAAATTCCTAAATCATTTGTTGCTCCTGTTTATTAATAGCAAACCTAGTTTGCCTTTTCCTTTGAATGGGGGAGCTGGATACAGTGATGTTATGGTGTCGGAGCGAGTGCAGAGGAGGGCAACAAAGCTGGTGAAGGGCCTGGAGAATGGACCTTATGAGGAGCGATTGAGGGAGCTGGGGCTGTTCAGTTTGACGAAGAGGAGACTGAGGGGGGATCTCATCATGCTCTACAATTACTTGAAAGGACATTGTAGAGAGGTTGGTGCTGGTCTCTTCTCACAGGTAATTAGGGACAGAACCGGGGGGAACGGTTGCAAGTTGCAACACGGCAAGTTTAGGCTGGACATTAGGAAGAAATTCTTCACAGAAAGAGTGGTCAGACCCTGGAACAGACTGCCTAGGGAGGGGGTTGAGTCGCCATCCCTGAATATGTTCAAGTGTCATTTAGATGTGGTGTTGGATGAGATGGTTTAGGGGTGGGTTTATAGTATAGGGTTAATGGTTGGACTCGACGATCCCAAGGGTCTTTTCCAACCTGAATTGTTCTATGATTCTATGATAACCTTTGTCTGTCATTAAAAAGGTGTATGTGATGCCTGATGCTACTGCCATGTCAATCCATGAGATTTTTTTCCCTAATGCCTTTGGTGAGGAGACTAGCACTGCATGCTTTCAGCTGGCTTTCAGCTGAAATACTGTAGGGAA
>NW_009701823.1:111997-113011 GCF_000703405.1 Apaloderma vittatum
AAAAGTGAAAGATTAGGGTGTGCCACCCTAAGCAAAGTGTGATTTATTCTCTGGTTAGTTGATATTGATGTGAAATTATCAAGTCTCCTATTAGTGAAAATCAAAACCTGGCATGGTTTTAATCCAGCTAAATTCAAATATGTGGTTCCACAAACACACAACAAAGCATTGCACTGATAGTTAGACATCCAGGATAAAGGAGAATTTATGGGTGTGGGGCTTTTTTCAATGGCAAATAAGGGACAGTTTGAAAGAAAGGGGAGGAGGGAAGACCTTAAAAAATAAAGAAATGATCCAGCATTCCATATGCAGAGAAAACAATTTCCATGCCTCTTATCAAAAATGTGTTAAATCAGCTAACATTGATATAACTTCAAGCAATTAGGAGCACGCTAATAATGATATGAGTCTTCAGCTGTAAATAATTACACTGCCTCAAGGCTATGCTTTAATTCTTGGCTTGCTGTATCTATAAACAATAATCAAACTGTAAAGCAAGTTGTGTTGTTTTTGTTCACAATTTTTGAAATGATTTCTGTACCCTACAGTGATGCTGATGGCTATTTTGACCTTCAGGAACTCCGGCCTGTGAGGCTAAGAGCTAATGTGTACTTCCATCGATCTGAGTTACAGGCACACAGCAGGTTCCTGTGCCTGTTCTTCACAAGTATAAAAGCTGCTATCGTCAATCAGTGTGTGTTGTGAAAAGGGGGCTTGCTGCTGAGACTCAATAAATAGGGACATTAGGAGGAAATGTTATAATTGCTGCTACCCACATCTTGTTAATGAGTAATGTACAGTTAGACTCCATGCAATTGCAGCTAAACTGTTTATACAATTTATTCTTATGTTGCAACTAACATTTAACATAATGAAGTATCATAATTGCAGCCATTAAAGTCAAGATTAAGATTTGTTTAATTAGAATTAAGAAAATGTAGAATAGACTTTGAAAATGTAGGGTTTACTGGGTAGAATCTGCAGCATGTAGGGGAATTCAGAGAATGGGGATTA
>NW_009701823.1:113042-124324 GCF_000703405.1 Apaloderma vittatum
GAGCTTTGTTTGTAGAAAGAAAAAAGCCCCTGTGCTGATGGGGCTTGATTCTTCTGTCGCTTGCCCCTGCTTTTGAAGCAGCTCTGCTGCAAAATAAACAGTGCATTGATGCAGGTGTAAGAATGAAAACACAGCCTGGCCTTGAGTCTTGACTCTGCCTTTTTAAAATTCTCTGATCAAATGTAAAATGATATTTCTTTAGAAGATAATGTCTGTGCTTGGCTTTCTATGTCAGTGCTAAATCACACCATTCAAATGCAGAAAACCTGAAATAAGTTTGCCATTGATGGGGTTATAGGAAGGGAAGAATAACTCCTTAGACACGATACAGAATCACTGTGTGTATATATAATATTTTAGGAATAAAGTAACTGCTCTCAACTGTCTTAAAGCACTCTAAGAATATACAATCAGACTCAGCACTAGCATTTGGGGGGCAAATATGTGGAAAATGGAGACTAGAGCCCTGAAGTAGCAATTGTGTGAGAAATTTGTGTAAAATTACAAGCAGCTTTTTGGAAGTGTAACAATGCTCAGAGATGGCAGAAATATCTTCAGGCTTATAAATAGAACAAAACACGGGGTCAGACTTCTGATGGAGGAGAGTAGACAATACATTGAAAAAGTCATGTTGTTTTTAACACGGCTCAACTAGCTGGGAAGGGCAGTTGGGTGGGCTGTCTCTCTCCCAGGGCTGGTATGTCCCTCAGGAAGCAGCAGCACTGCAATCTATAACCTTATCTCTATTTAAAGAAAAGTGTTTTTCCATATGGTAATGCAGAAAATACTGTGGTTTTTGTTTGGCTGAGAAATAAATATCAATAATGGAATTTGTGTTTTGAAAAAGAAAACATCAAAGCAATTAAAAAACTTTATTGACAAAATTCTTTGTTTACTTTCATGTTGTGATTTTGTATTTATTTATTTATTTTTCTTCATTTTGAGAGGAAGGGACAGGAACTGACCAGATTTGGCATGGGCTGAGTTAATTTGGCATGAAATAGTTAATCATTTTGTTTGGGGATGCTGAGGATTCTCTCCTGAATAGAGTTTTGTGCAGATTGTAATTGGCCAAGATATTATGCTCAGGAATAGCAATTTTTTTTTAATGTTCTTTTCATCAGCTGTAGAAGCTTTTAAGAAAATATACTTTTGTGTTACTTTCAGTCTGGATTTTCAGCTTACCAAGTAAATGTATTGCTGTAAAGATTTTGATAATGGCATATTAAGGAATTCTCTGAACATAAATGCTGTAGTCAAACTTGTGATAATTTATGCAGAGAATAATTACAGATGACAAACAAACAAAGGCCAATTAGGACGATTATTGCTGTAGTGTCATATCAAATAAAGTTTTCATCATTCTTGTTTTGTCTGGAATAAATCACAACATAAACCTGTTGGTCAATATTTTGAAAAAAATTAACTGAACAACTATGAATACTGGCATGATGCTGAAGGTTACTGACAAAGTCAGTGCTGGTTATCTAAGATTTAGAAGCCCATTGATTCCCTTTGGAAGGATCTCTAAATATGGAATAAAATTGACATTGATTTCCTTTGTTTTGGGGGTGAAACCCTTGTACTCTAAGAGAGGAGAAATGTTCAAGTTTATTTGATTTAGTTTGCAAGATGCAGTGAGCTGTGCAACCGTGTGTGTATTTCTCTCTCTCTATACAAAATAACAGCTCTGTGACAGCTTTTTTAAAGGCTGCCTTTTTTAAAATAGTCTGAAACATGGTAGTCTTGTTCTCATACATGATGCATGCACAGATAATGTGGATTGCCCCACCAGCATGACTTACTACCAGAATAATTTTGGGTTTGAAGCCTAAGGACCATTCATAGGTCCAATGCCTGAGTTTTTGGGGACAGAACAAAACGCCTCTGTGCTTCTTTCACTTTGCAACTTATTTCAGGTTATCTTTCCTGTGTAGAAGGCCTGACTATTTCGAACTGGCCTTGAAAATCACCCACTCTCTCTCCATTTTCTGTTAGTCCCATTTCTACCCCAAATCCTATTTCGTGTATTTAGAATGGCTTGTGACCCAGGGTTACCAGATGTGCTGCCTTCCCCTCACCTCTTCACGGATGTTGTGGAAATAGCCAGTAGGAAGTCTAAAGCTTAGGGCTTCCTGGAAGGGGACTGGAAGGGACAATCTGAGTTGCCAAATGAGACCTTGGCACATGAGTAATCCAGAGGAAAAAAAAGCCTTTCTCAAGTGCTTGTACTTATTTAATCCTGAGATCCTGTGCCTTAGTCATCTCAAAATCTTCAAAGACTGGCAAGATGCACTGTTATGGAAGGCTTCTCCTCCATGTCCCAGGTCCCTGCAATAGCAGTGTGGGTGGTTTTTTTCCTTTTTTTTTTTTTTTTTTTAACTAGTACCAAGAAGAGAAAAGAATGGGGGGGGGGGGGGAACATCACAACAAGCCCACCAGTCATTGTGAAATGGACTCGAGGAAATTTCTTACTTGACTCTAAACTCAGTGATAAGGCTATTCCTGTGTCAGCCGGACGTACCAGACAGGCAACTTGGAGACTTTAAGAGCACTAGGAGCACCAGTCTATCTTGTCTCCAGCTGTGAAATCTCTTTTCTTCCTTCTCAGAAATCAAACCTAGGCATGAAAGAGAGCAGGAGGAATAAAAACCGTCTTTGCTCTCTCATTTGTTTGCAGCTTATAACTGATTTTTTTTTTTCCTAGACTGCTCCAATTTCCTTATTTTCGAAAAAGAAATTGCTGTGAAGCTTAGGGCAGGTATTGTAGAGGTGAAGGAGACAGCTTAAATGGTATCATTCATAAATGAAAATGTACTTGGCGTCTACTTTCCTGCTCTTCAGAGAGGACCCTTTCCTGGGTAGAGCAGATGTGTTTTACTACCAGGAGTGACTTTACTATTTGGGTGTGTTTCCATGGGTTAAGAAAATACAAAAATAATAAGCCTGATGCAAATTGTGTATCCATTAAAGCTATTGTGCCTGAGTAGGTAGCACAAAGGATTTCCAGCCGGGTGCCACCCCACTGAGCTGTGTTGTTGCAGCTCCCTTTGTCCGTGGCGCCTGGGACGCTGGTGTCCTCAGCTGACTCCAGCTGAAATGGGCAAAATGGCTCTTGGCAGATCTTCTCATCCCACTGCAGGGCTGTGCCCTCAGCCAAGAGGGGATGCTTGAAAAGGAACTAACCCGCCCTGCTCCCTCCTCAGCCAGACCTTCAGTGACACCCTATGAAATTAGAGTGTGTGACCCCTGTCACACCCCATGAAATTATGCCCCTTTTATATCTCATTAAAAAGGCAGTTTTCATTTTGCTAAATTTGGCTGGCTGGCAAAAGAAAATAATAGTGTAAAAATATTTGGTTTTTTACAGCAGGAGGGAGAAATTAAACCCTCTTATATTAGGTCTCCTTAGCCAGGACGCCAATGATAATGACTGTAGAGAAGCAATTTTAGTACTTCCCAATGATTACAGGTTTATAATTCCATAATTATTTAATGCTCATCAGATATATCTACTTAAATATGCTTCTTCTGATGCAAGATCTCTTGCTAAGCTAATTTGGAGTGACTCCTTGCCAAATCAATATCAATCTCCTGGCAAATATTATTAAATATTTGTTTGATACCTATTTACAAGTAGGAAAATAATTTTGCTGCCAAGGTATTGTAAATGTGTGAAAAGACCCTCTGACAGCTTACTTCACTCACTGCCTACAAGCCGGCGTCTGCATGCCAAAGTTGGAAGACTAAGATGAAGAACATAATTAAGGAAACATATGAAGGCTAGCACAGGGTTTCAGATTAATTAGCTGCGCGTCAATAATCTCATCAATATCCGATTAACAAATGACACATTGCCCAATGAAACATATTGATTCATTCACACTCCACACTGTTAATAAATTGAAGCTGCTTTGCTAAATGAGAAAGCTGACAAAATAATAGCTTCCTAATACTTCTCCAGTGTTGTGATAAAAACATAAAATTAGCCCAAAGTATATTTAATTTAGCAGCACTGTCACTGCACTTCTGACGCTTGTTAGCACAACAGTGTGGAAGACTTTTTTAATAGCCTAATTGTTAGAATGGATACTTTAATACATGGATGTATACACAAGTGGAAATGAATATGTTATCTGTTTGTTTGGAGCAGGGTTCTTGGATAAATGCATTGTGGAAGAAGTGATATCAACCTTTTGTGTTACGTTGGGACTGAATCCAGTTTTAACGAGCATTTTTGTGTAATATGGTAAAAAGCTAGTGTCTGAGACTGGTGTCCAAAATATAAATTTTGTTTGTCCCTGGGATTATTCTTTGCAATAATTTAAGCAGATGTAATATCAGTATTTTCCTTGTGAAAGCCAGACTAAAAAATTGTAGTTTTGTTGAGGAAGATTCAGACAAGTTGATGAAGAAAGTGGAAGTAAAGGAATTCTGTTTTTCCTTCCTATGCGTTGAAACACTCCATCTGTTCCTACAAAAGTGTAGGAACATTCATAATGTGAAAAATATCTTCAGACAAAAGATGCTATTTACTTGCCTTATTAAACTGTCAAAAATATTTGAAACTATGGGAAAGCTCCAGCAGTGTAAAGCACTGATAGTGTGTTTTTGCTGTGACAAAACATCATTGGCTGCTTATGGTATCTGGAAGAACATTGCAACGGGGCTATTGCAGCAGCAACTTGTACTGGTTATGTAAATTCTTTAGCAAACTGTTTCTTGGAGGTGCAGAAGAGCCACCAGGGCCTGGACATGGTTTTGTTCTGCACTACAGTGGGAAAAAGCCCTTCTCGCGGTTTTGCAGAAAGGGATGCGTGATCCACGGGCTGCAGTTCAGCTCCCTGGGGGTAGCAGTGGTTTGGGCTTTTAGAGTTCGGATTTTTTTTGTATTGACTGTTTTTGTTTTTATTTTGGTGGTTGTTTGTTTGTTTGTTTTTTAAAAAAAATATTGCAGAACCCTTCCAGCCAGGTAAGGAAAGCCTGCCAGGTGACTTTCTTCCCCTCCTGCCTCCCCTGGCCATGTCTCTTGTTCCTTTGCTGTGAACCTGCATTGCTACAACTAAACCAGCTGTCTTCCAGCTAGCTCTCGTCGCTCTGCTCTTTGCAGGATCCCACTGACACTCTTTGCTGTCCCGCTAAGCCCTGAGGTAACAACCAAAGAGGACCCCTGGTTCCCCGCTGGCAGCGGTGGGTGGCCGATGTGAGGGCTGTTAACCAGCCTGTGGGGTACTCTTGGGGACCAGGGGCAGTCAGAGACAAGGTGTGGCAGATGTCGTGATTTGCTCCCCACTCGCTCTGCTCCTGCAATCCCAGCCTGCTGGCACATCGCCTGGTCCCCACGGGACTGGGATGCGAGGTCAGGCTGGGAAGAGGATCCTTCCCCTGGCTGGTGCCGAGCAGTTACCTGTGCCTGACGGCAGAGCTGTGGTAGGTGAGGACCATGCGTAGGTCTGCACCAGGGTGGTTTTGTTGTTAAAGGCTGAAACATCTGTATGCATCCGAACATGTGCTGAGATAACGCTTTGGACAGAGGTCAAGGTACCTGGAAGTTCTGGGATCCAGCTGATCTCGGTTTACCTACATATATGTACTCACACCCTCATATATATATATATATGTCTACACATATATGTATGTAAAATCTTGTCTTGGACTTATGAGGGGAAAAGTGGTCTCTCTAAATTTTCCATTTATCTGGGCTATGCTCTAGGAAATTTGGAGGATTTGAAATCCAGAGGCTGAACCATTTGCTTTAGTAACTACAGTGGTCTTGAGGCTTTTATGAGTCATTGTTATGCATTTTAAAAAAAACTTAACTCTTAGACCTCACGAGAAAATTTTATGACTGTGACTAGAAATTAGTGATCCAAAAAGCTATTTTAAGTATTTGAGCTCATTGCCCTGTTGTTGAGGATTGTTCCTCCACGGTGTGAGGTACTATTTCCAACCCAATTTTAAACAAGCTGGCTAATGTTTGGTCCATCAGTAGCTGGCTCTTAACTAACTGTCACTACCTTTTTAGGGCTCCATGATACGCTGAATAACTTTGAACAACTAATGATTTTATTACCAATCTTAATATTTAGAGTTCCCCATGGAGTCGTGTACAGTTCTTAATGAAACCATTATTTACAGGATTAAAACCTTCTGGTAAATTCCTTTCCTTCTGACTGCACCAAGATTAACAAGATTGCAGTTCATCTCGGGATGAGGAGTTTTATGAGAGGTGTAACACTTGACTCTGATTTCCTTAAACAAATTTTCTCTAATAGGTCAACAATCAAAAATGCATTTTACCAATGCCAGTTTTTCTACTACAAACTTACTATTTGATTTGATTGTACTTTGTCTTAGGGCCTGTCCCTGTAATAGCTAATTCTTTGACTATAGAAGTACTTGGCTACTCCTGCCAAAACAGAGATGTTGACCTCTGCACTTATTATAATAGCAAAAGAGAGTCCCTGTCACAAAGGATGTCCTTGTAACCAGTCTTGTGAGAGTGCTAGATTATACTACCAGAAGCACTAGAGGCATTATCTGAAATGCATATATGAATAGATGTTTACTTATAGGAAAAAACCAAATGAATATCTTATTGGGTCTCTGGCTGTGTTTTACGGCTTGTGGCACAGTCACTGGGTAAGAATTTCATATGGTGCAAATTCAGCTTTGGACAAGGATGTTTGACACCAATTAGTGTGGTATTAGCTAAACTTGTATCATGTTTCTTGTATGCCCACTGTTTTGAGACTTAACCCCAAAGTACCTTCTTTCCACAGAGAGTTCCAATTTTTCTGAGGCACTTATGAACTGAAAAGCAGTGATCTGAGGCTTGTTTTGTCACCTTCTGCCTGAAGGAGCATTTGGAAGGCTCTCTGGTGTTGTGCAATTCATTGGCATGCAATGTGCAAATGTATGCCACTACCTGTCCTTCCTCACATAGAAGTCAGCGGAGACCACCTGCAGCTCCCACTGAAGCAGTGTGACGTTTCACATCCTTCTGCTATCTCACGATGCAGATGATTTGCACTCTTTGACTTGATACAAATCACAGTGGTTTCTCTCTCCATCATGTAGATGAGTGGTACTAAAGAACAGTAACTTCTCTAAGGGGCACTTGTCCACTGGATACTACGAATGAACCCCAGAACAGTTCAGTCAATAGCTCCTGACAATAGCAGCAATATTTCAAAAGTGGTTAACAAGGGCAAGGATACACGTCTGCCTCCAGGGAATGAGCTTCAGAAACCAGTGGGAGAAAGACCTAATTGGAAGTGTCAAATAATAATAATAATAAAAATCCATCACTATTAGACCTACAGCATGCTAAGACCTGCAGGAAAACTAAGTAAAGCTTGTGAGCTTTAGCTAGTGACTGGAGCTTTCTGTCATTTGTCTGTCAGTCTCTTAATGGAGCTCATCTTGTAACAAAATTGGGGAAATAGCAGGTGTTTTCTTGCACAGTTCCTCATTCCTTTTCTTACTTGCTTTGGCCTCAGTGTTTCTGAATGGTTTTATAGTCTTTAGAGCCAGGCATGTTTCTAGAAATTCTCTCAATTTAGGTAGCCAACTTGGAGAAGTGTGCTCTCTCCCCTTTTTTGATCTGGACTTGCTTGGACCATCAGTTCCTCCTTCCATCTACTCATTTCACCTTTGCTTTAAAAAGTAGTAAAGGCTGAAGTGAATATTCAAGAAGGTCAAATTAGCCCTGTGCTCAGCACTGCTCATTTCTTTTTTCATCATGCAAAAGTGCTGAGAGTGATTGGTATCTCCAAAATTTTTCCTCACTGTATTCTCCCGGTCTTAGGGACTCCCAGAGCAGGTGGTGATATCTGTGTTTTCAAAGGCTTTGCTGAATTTCTCTTCCAGGAAGGATTCTGAGTGGTTTTAAGTCCATGTAACCTTGTGTAATTCACAACACCTTGTGACAGAGAGTGCGTAACTAAGTAACATGCAGAAGTACTCTTTTTTTTCTTTTTTTTTTTTTGTCAAACGTACTAACAGTTCATTTCAATGGATGACTGGTAGTTCTTGCATTAGAAGAAACAGTGAACAACGCTGTTTTCTCTGTGTCACTTGCTGTTTTATAGATGTCTGTCAGATGCCTCCTCAGATCTGATTTGCAGGCAAAGAATTCCAGGCTATTTAATTGTTTCTTAGATAGAAACCACTTAATGTATTTGATCTTCTTTCTCACCCTTACACGTACCTTTTCCAGTTTCATTGTACCCGCATCTCTGCTTATGTTTGCTATTTTAGCCGTGGATCCAATGTTGATTGCTGAAGGAGACAGTGGTCATTGCCTCTCTAATCATTGACAATAGATTATTAGAAGCCTCTGCTATACGGTCTGTGGCACAACGACTCACCTATGCTATGTCCAGCCTGGGTTTGTAATTCATCTGGACAAAGAGTCCTTTGCATTTCTACTGCAGTTATAACTCTTGGTTTGATTTTTATTTTTTTTAAATAATCTCAAATTTTCACCTGATTTTGCTTGAGATTGGATGGTCTTGGTGATTTCTGTTTTATTCTTCAAAACCTTAGCTCATTAGTTCAGACTAAAATTTTGAGGGTGGTGATTCAGTTAAGAAGAAACAACTAAGCTGTCACCGTTTTGTGAGAAGACTTTTTAAAAAGTGAGCTAATCTCAATAATCTCTCTGAAGGGAGAGAAAGATCTTAAAAGTTATTCTGAGCTGGAAAATCAGGAAGCTTCATGAAAAAAATTTAGAGCAGTTTCCTCACCAGTTGAGTGTAGACGATATTATTTTTCTAACTCCTGTTTAAAAAGAGAGCTCAGAGCTTCTATAAGAAGACCCATGGTAATTTATAGGCTCAGTCACCTATGATGACATGTCTAGGCCTTTGCACTGTACAGAAGCAGGCAGAAGGACCTTGCTGAGTTCTGTAAGGGGCATGAGGGGTCTTTATGCATGACACTTCATCCTTCTTCTGAATGATATTTTAAGGTGTTTCCAGAGTTTTTTGCACACAGCTCCCTGGTTACTTGCTGTTAGTAGCTGTAGCTTCAGATATAGTGTCTATATGGGTGAAGGCTTCCTTTGGGTCTTGAACAAGTCTCATCTTTTAGGCATCAGGGTCTTAGCAATCCCATCTGTACAAAGCTCATCCTCATGGTCTGCCTGTATTCTTAAACACCTGCTAGGTCTAAAGTCAACAAGAACGAAAAGATCTCCTGTATGCCACATCCTAACCTGAATGACAGAAGGGAAGAGAATGTATGTTGATGCTCTGTCCCAACAGCCTTCAAAGTCTTCTCTTGGTACAGTTCTCCATCACAGTTCCACATCTTCCTGTGCTGTAAGACCAAGTGTGGGACAGCCCTCTGCCTTCCATTGGGGAGCAGCCTGAAGGTGGTTGTGTGTCATAGGCGGTTGAAGGTTATGGAAGAAAGACCAAATGTGCTGTGGTGGCACCTGTGCCTCACTTAGTGCAAAGTTCCCATCTTTTTATTTTTTCAGTAGAAGGAGAGCAGGCTGAAATCATGCAGGGTACATTTTCACAGTGTGAAATGTGACTGTTGACAGCTGCTGGTTTTGTTCATCGATGCTGAATGATAAGAGATGGGAATGGAAGAGCCCCTTCTATGTATAATGCTCCATGAACCAGAGCTGAAGAGTCTTTGCTGCATATCAGGTATTGTTCTTGTCTCTGTTTTCCATCCGTAATATGGGATCAGGAAACTATCTCTCCTCCCTTTCTTTTATTTCAGTTAGAAATGTTTTAAACAGCGAATCTCTCTTCTGGAGTGTCGTGTGTAAAACTTCCTGATATAGGCTCTAACACATATGGCATCCCTGGACAGGCAGGCTAGCTAGCCACACATACAGTAACACTTGAGTTGACCTAAAGCTAATAGGGAGAGAAACAGAATTCTGGAGTTTCCTTAATGTAAACACTGGCTTTTTGGGCCATACAGCCTTTCATTGGTGGGTGGCAATTCACTGAAATGGTAATTCTTAGAATTAGACACTCAAAACAAAAGACTCGTTCTTAAATAAACAAATCCAGCGATCACAAAGAATGTAGCTTTTGAAAAATTGTCTTGTTTCCTTGAATCATATTTTCCTGTTAGTCCTCATCCCTTTATTGATGACAGATAGAAAAGGCTGTTGCTTGTGTTAGTTGTAAACTTCCTTTTGTCAGAGCTCTTTCCACCATCTGTCATTGCATAACTGTATGTTCCCAGGTTTGTAGCTCTAATGTGTTTTTGCTGTTTTGTGTACAGTACGTTACAAGTTATAAAAGCTTGAGTAAATAATTCATGTAAAAACCTTTGTAAATATTGTCAAACTGTGGAATAAATGATTTACTAAGAGGTCTCTTGGCTCAGCCTAGCAGCTTTATTACTGTAACTTGTTTTGTAAACAACTCCCTCCCCCCACCCTGTATTTTTTCCGTCAAGTGACTTTGTGGAAATTCTATTGCTAAGCACTACTTAGATACATTTCAATCACCATAAATAATGCAATATCAGCACTTTAACCACCTGGAGACTCTATTCAGAAGTCAACCAAAGGTGCAGTTTGTGAGAGACCCTTGAGGGAATATATTTTTAATGTGTGTAGAACAGTGTACTTCCCACTGTTTTCATAGCCGATTGTATTTGCTGGAGATAGCTTATTCTCAGCTGGAAGGTGGTTTTCTGGTAGACCCCAGGTTTGCAGAGAGCTGGTACCTGTGCTTCATTTCATGTCCCCTGGATGTTTGGCAACTGTGAGCATAAATCAGGACTTAGGGTTATGAGAGGTGATTCTGAAAAACACCCAATTTCTCTTCCAGCTTTTTAAATAAAGTGTTGTCTGAGTGGTCAGAGGAAAAATAATCAGAAACATTTGTGTAAATGAATAATATGACTTTGCTTTGATGTATTCATGAGCCCCTCGTTAGCCTTTTGAAAACACAACTGAAAATGAAATGTTTCTTCAGTCATGTTAGTGGAATGGAAAAGTATGTTACATCTGAGTCCTTACAGACAGGCATAACTGTGTGGCTACATGTGTTTGTTCTGAGTTTGTTCTATGAAATCCAGGCACACTTGGGAGGTATCAAACCATTGGTGACCAGCAACAATGACCATGGTGCTGGAAGCTGTGGACTTTCCATGCTGTCATATTGACTCAGAATTTGAGTTAAGGCTTGAGTCTCAAAGTCTCTGAATGCCAAGTTGGTTACATCCCAATTTTTGTGCTGGCTCCTTTACAGTGTGAACCCCCCCCGCCCTTATTTTCCAGACAGGAAGCTACAGGCATTCCT
>NW_009701823.1:124355-127032 GCF_000703405.1 Apaloderma vittatum
TTCAATGTGGATTTGTGCTGCTGCAGGTAGGATAAACACAGGCTGTCTTAGGTGTCCTGGCTTTGCAGACTCAAAGAGAGTAGAAGCACTGTTGTTGAATGAGATGGGCACATTCAACTTATCTTCTGCTTAGGTTCATAGAATCATTCAAGTTGGAAAAGACCCTTGGGATCATTGAGTCCAGCTATTAACCCTACTCTACAAAGCTCACGCCTAAACCGTATCCCCAACACCACTTCTAAGTGACCTTTAAACACATCCAGGGATGGTGACCACCTCCCTAGGCAGCCTAATCCAACATCTGACTATTCTTTCTGTGAAAAGATTTTTCCTCATGTCCAGGCTAAGCCTACCCTGTTGCAGTTTGAAGCCATTCCCATTTGAAGTTGAGGCATAATGTGCCAACTGTTCTGTCCAGGTAGGTGATACAACAGTTGCAGAATAAAGTTTGCAGGTATAAGGAGAGGAGGCAGCTGGACGACATGGGAATAGTTTTAGAGTGATTCCAAGGAGCTGGTGGAGTCTCCAGACAAGCAGAGCAGAGACTATGATGACCTGCTTGGGGAACTGCTTTCTTTGGTATGCCAACCCATCTTGTTACCGCTCATACCAACTCACTTTGATCTTAAACTCAGTGAAAATGGATTATGCACTAAACCACCTCATGCCCAGATAACCTCAACAGCAGATGTTTTCAGACACTCCTCTTAGGGAATGCTGCTTTTGGAGTTAACCACTTTGAAGTGACTTTGTGCCAAGCAGCACTGGGCAGCTTTGAAAGATTTCTGACTCTGAGAATGGTGAAAGTCATCAGTTTCACAATATTATGTCTGATATCAAACCTATCTAGAAATGAAGTACTGTTTCCTGATTGTAGAGATGGCATTCTTTACCTGATCTTGGGAAAGGAGTTAGCCAGTGTCTGGTGACTTTATCTGCTCTGAGGATCAGAGCAACCAAGCTATCTGTGCCTTAAGAACTAAAAGTAGAATTCGAGAAAGAAATCTCTTTGAGAACTTGGGAATGGATTTTGGGTGTTTCTGTATGTCTGATGTAGTGAGGAAATTACTTCCTTCCTCTGGCATTTTGACCTCTATAAAAAGAAGACAGTTATGTCCCAGCAGTGAACGTAACTGAGTGTGTGAGAAAGAAGCAACTGATAATGGTGGCATTTGATCATGTAGACTTGATGAAAGAAGAAATAATTTTGCTCTCTTCGAGTTATTACTAGTAGTTTCCATAAAAGTTAAGAAAATGAAGTCTGAGGCTCAGTTAAACAACATCTTGTCTTTCTTGTGTGTCCAGGACAATACATTGTTTGCTGTGAATAGACCTCCCGAGGGCTGGTCATGTGTTTTGGTAGAAATCATAGTTTTGTCAAACAAAGCAAAAGACATAATTATAGCCTTTTTATATTTGAAGAAAAACTGTTTTAATTATTATTGTACATTTCCAATTAGAAATGTGTTAAACAGTTGCCATTAGAAGTTTAAAAGCATGAAACCAGCAAAATATCAGAGAACTTGTTCTGTAAAAAACCTCACCCTGATTTGGCTCAGTAGCAACAGAGCAACAGGGATTCCTTTCTACCTCCTTACCCTGATTTGGCTCAGTAGCAACAGAGCACAGAGCAACAGGGATTCCTTTCTACCTCCTCTTTTTTTTTTTGTTGTTGTTGTTTTGATTTTTCCTCTTTGAAAATACAGTGTGGAGGGGAGCAGAGGTTGATGGCTTTTTTTTTTTCCTAGATGAGAAAATCCTAAAAGTTACACTCATTGTCAAAACAGATACAACCACAGAATAAAAAAGTAACCCCTGAAGCTGTAATTTACTGTAGTATGAGCTGTGCAAAGCCTAGTTCGGTGTGTTATTGGTGGTACAAGATGTGTATATTCCTTGGATATATGAAGTCTAGGTAGCATAATGTCACGTGCCTGTGAAATATAGAAGGATATGGACCAAGAAAGGTGTATATGCTGTTCCTGTGGTCTTGATGGGGTTCTGCACAGCTGGGGTGGTGGGAAAAAAAAAGCCTCCTTGAAAGATCAGTTTGTAGCCTCAGTAAGTCTAGAAACAAGACCCCATGAATTTTACTCTTATTTTTGTGTTGTGCGTGCCCAGGCATCTGTTGTTTTCAGATCCAAAATGATTGTAATCAAAGGTTTTGTTTCTGATGCTCTGAGGAAGGCATCTGTTTTTTGTTCCTGTTACTTTGAAGTCTGGTCATTTTCTGGTGGTGCTTTTCCTGTTAAGCTCTTATGTGAGCTACAAGTTAGACCTTGGAGACTGATCTCTGCAATGCTCAGTGATACTCTGACCTTCGGTGCAACTCACTCTTACTGTGGAGGTCCTCTGTGTATCACCTCAATGCTGCTGTGCACCCCATGGTCGCCTTTTGCTCTTAGACATCTGTGGAGACTAGAGTGCTTTCTTCCTTGTTTTCCTGGTTCTTTGCTATTGCCCTTGACTGATGGGCTTGCCGACACCACTTTTGCTGGTCTGCTTCTCCCTGTGGCATTGCTGGGGCTGGCTGTACATCCCTGATGGAAAAGCTCTTCTGACATCAGGGTGTATCACCCTTCTTAGCCCAGTTACCCCTGCATCCTGTGTTTTGACTGAGCGACGCTTTATGCGTCTCTCTTTTATGAAATAAAAATAAATTCTGCATGGACTAGGT
>NW_009701824.1:0-920 GCF_000703405.1 Apaloderma vittatum
ACCCATGCTAGTCTGCCCCTTCATTCTTACCAACCTGGACAACCAGCAATGGATAGTCATCAGCAGGACACACCAGACTAGGGAGGTTTTTGGTAATGTCCCTAATCTGAGCTCCAGGGAGGCAACAGACTTCCCTGTGGGCTGGGTCCAGGCGGCAGATGGGACCCTCCATCCCCCTCAGGATGGAGTCGCCAATGACAACTACCCTTCCTCTCTTTTTTCTGGACTGGTCCTGATGCATGGGGCTGACTTGCTCTCTGCAATCAGCCCCATGGGTGCACATCCATCCACCTCTTTATTTCCTTGGCTCTCCTGTTCCAGAGCCCCACACTTGTTCTGCAGGGGCAACTGGGGGGAGGCCGGGCAGGGCCTCATCTGTCTCTCCGAGCCAGGACCCATTTGCATTGCTCCCCATCTCTTAGATCCCCTCCCTTGATCTGACAGCCAGAGGGGAGGGGAACCCTTCTGTGTGTGGAGCTTGCTGTGTGTGCCTCAGGGAGTGCCTCCACCAATCTCTCTCTCTTTCACACTCCTTGATGCTCCTTAGCCCCTCCACCTCTCCCTTTAGCTCTGCCACCAGGCAGAGGCGGCCCTCTGACTCAGCGCTCCTCACACAGGTACTGCCAACCGCGGGGAGGCACAGGCTCAGGCACTCTCTGCAGCCAGAAGCCTGTACAGCTGCATTCTTATGCTGGAGTACTGTTTGGGTCCCCACATTCCTTCTCGTGGTGGATTTCTGTCTGGTGGCAACCATGTCAAAAAAAAAAAAATTACCAATAACAGAATAAGTCAAGTAACCGCTCCCTTTCCTCTCTTCTGCGCACAGCCTGCCGCCCCTGCGCCCCTGCAGCCACTGACAGGAGACCCCGCGTTCACCCGCGGCTCTCGCGAGAGCGGCCGATCCCCGGAGGGCCTCCCCT
>NW_009701824.1:962-13121 GCF_000703405.1 Apaloderma vittatum
GGGAGGGGTCCGGCCGCCTCTCGGTTTCGAGGGCTTCGGGCTTCCTCCCCTCCCCCTTCAGCTCGCGGTCTCCTCACTCGGTCCAGCGCGGTCCCTCCTTACTTAAATCAATACCGAACAGAGGTGCCATAAATACAATGACTGTCAAATAGCAATAGTCAAATAGCACAAATAGTTGTGCAAACATTGCATCTTGTCGTCTGACCTCAGAATGCACAAAAATCTCAAACCTGACAGATAAATGTAGAAACATTGTGCAGTGGTAGACAGCAGAACCAGAAAAAAAAAAAGCACCCAAACCTGTTTAAACCAAGGAAGAACAGATTTAATAGAAAAACAATACAAGTCAAGTAAAAAGCTGCTCAAAGGGCATATAGCGGTGGGGAGACAGAAAACAGCTCGCTGGTGGAGGTAACAAGGAACAGGTTTGGGGATGATGTCTGTGGGCCTTTATGGTTGTCTAGATGAGGTTTTATTCCATAACCTATAAATTACTTGTAAGTGTTTGATATTGCTTTGTATGGACTGTATTTACCTATTCCAGGTGCTCCTATGGTAGAAGGTGTGCGTGACTGGCCAAGTTCTGCATCTGCCCAGAGAGGTGGTGGAGTCACCATCCCTGCGGGTATTTAAAAGAAATGTAGATGTGGTGCTTAGGGACATGGTTTAGCGGTGGGCTTGGCAGTGCTAGGTTAACAGCTGGACTTGATGATCTTAAAGGTCCTTTCCAACCTAAATGATTTTATAATCCTACCTATGGTTGCAAAGCCACTACTGGCCACATGCATGCTCTTCAGGGAAGCCATGGAGCTCGGTAGGACTTGTTAACAGAGTCCAGGGCAAATACTGAGGTATACCACAAATCTCTTGAGAAGCTCAGAGGTGTTTTTTGAGCTCCATGGAGAAGCTGAGGAAAGTCAGCAGCCTCTGTCTCAAGGCAGGTGAGACAGAGGTGACTCTCAAACAGCAGGCCAGCACTGTCATCAGAGCATTGAGTTGGATATGTTGCAGGGTCCAAAACTCAGCATTTAGAGAAGCCTCTGACTGAACTGCTCAGTTATGAGCATCTTTGTATGGCTGCTGCTCCTCAGCAAAATGAGATCTGGATCTCTCCAGATGTTGTCACTTTTCACACGTTGTGACAAAACATGAGATTTCTACTGATCCCTTCATGTGGTTGAACAAAACTGTCCTAGTGAATGACAAATAAACAGACATAACATAGAAAAGATTTTTTTAAAGCTATTACCACTGAGCCTGAATTTTAAGAAATGCAAAAATGAGAGAAGACAGACTGTTAATTCTATCCAAACGACTGGCCTTATTTTTAGTCTAATTATCTATTTTAACTCCATGTAATCACAATATTTGCATTGATTATCTCACTGAAATGTAATCTTATTAGTGGTTCACAAGGTTGCATTTAATCTAACTGGTTATGCTAGTGCATCTCCAAATAGTTGGTTTGGTGTTGTCGCAGCTCCTAATGAACTGTCTGTGCATTAAAACCACCAAATAAAAGTTATTACCTAGCTTATTCTGATTTATTCTAGTGTTCTGCACACACTAGTCATTTTTTCCTTTATGAAGTCTTATGTAAACTTCCAATTGCTAACAAGCCACCAAACTCCCTATAACGCATGTTTTCTGCACATCAGCATCTATTTGCAGTGTTCATAATTAAAAAAAAAAACAAACAGGTTTTCTTCCCATGAATACTCATGCAGCTTGTTTCTGCTCATTCAGTGTGATGAAAACCTCTTTGCTGAAGAGCACCTGACTTGGTGAGTAGCTCCACAATTGATTTGCATAAGGAAATTACAGCTGCAAGACAGGCTTTTCCAGTGATTTCACTTTCTTTCAATACTGGATTAGTTCTTATATTAATCCCTGTTAAGACAAGCATTGTTTATAGAGGGCAGCTTTAACAGCAATGCTAAGTTTTTTCACTCTGCTTTTGCTTATGTATTGAAAGTCACTCACCTGTGAAAGATTACACTTCTATCTGGGGACTTGTGCCAAGGGAAAAGGAAGGTCACCCCTTGCAAATGGACAACAGCAGCCCTTTGTGCAGCAACTGCTGCTTTGGTACAAGAGTTAAAAGTCGGGACAATAGGGCTACAGCTGGTCAGGAAAAAGGAAATGTGGAACAAAGGGACAATTTAAGCCTGGTTGTAAGGAGGTTCCAGCCTCCCTTAAGCTGCAGTAATTACACCAGGGCTGAATTGAGCCGTGCTGTCTTCAAAGAAACAACCTGTATGTAGGAAGAATAAAAAGTGTATTTAATATTGCCTTTTGAAAGTACAGCAGCCAAACAGTGACATCTTTAGTCATCACAGTCTCCAGCACTTCATGCCACAGAAAGTTGGGAGAGTGCAGCGTGTTTATCTTTCTGCTGTTCCCCTCCCTACTTGTCTATTTTACTTTCCTCTATCAGGGAAAGAAACAATTTACCCTGTCCAGAAGAGGCTCAGCTCTGAAGGTTTCTTGTGGGGGAGTGTGTAGTGTTGTAAATCTAAAGTTGTGCAGTAGCAGTCAGGGGTGCTATTATACATTTTCCAGATGTTTATTGCAGGTGTGTTAAAGGCTGCATTTGCTGTGGCAGTTCCTGGAGCTTTCTCCCTACATCTGACAGGGTGAAGAATTAAAAAAGTTATATGGCAGTTTGCAGTCAACGGTAAAGGGGAAAGGACCTGGAGGAATGGGCTGGTGTTCAACTCCAAGGTCCACCTCGAACTACCACTGTGAGATGGCCTAAACTGCTCAGCATTTCCTCACATCCCAGGGGAATCTTGCTCATGAAACGCTACCAGGGTGATGCTTGGTGCATGCTTTGGTCCCTTGCCAAGATGAGGCATCTCTTAGCAGGACATTAACTGCCCAACAGCTGTGTGCCAACAGCATTTGGCACCACCAGGATGTCTTGTGCCCCTGTGCACAGTGCTTGTGTGGCATTAAAGAGCGTTACAAGTGCTCAGGCTTTTTCTGTCTATCAAGTTAAGCTTGACCATGAAGCCAATGAGCCTTAGAGCTGTTGATAAAATGGCATAAACCTAGAAGTGGAAGCAATGGACATAAAAATTCTTGAGTGCTTATAGTTGTAGTTAAAACAGATGCCTTTACGCTAACGAGTGAAAAACAATGTCACAGTATTTGTGTAAGCCACCTCAGGCTACTTTTATTACTAGCTTATTAGCCATGATGGTGATGGAAGCAAGCAGCTAAACGTGGTGGCCCACTGTGGACCACCCTGTTTGTCCTGCTCAGAGGTGCAGGATAAGGTTACATCATGCCCTGAAAGCCTTTTTAAAATGGTAAACCTACAAAAATGCTTTTTAATGTAACCAGAATGTGCCTTCCAATGAGCATATAGGTGTTTATAGTATACATAGGAGAGGGATGCAGTTATGGGTATTTAGTCTGGAATAGTAGAAAATACTGCGCAATAAGAAAATCTCTCTTTTTTTTTTTTTTCCCTCAGCTGCTTTATATTAAATATACTTGAGATGCTATAAGCAGGTTTCTTTAGTGATTCTACCTAGTACTGATTTTTGCTTTTAGCTTTGTACAGATACACGGTGAATGTACTGTCTCCTTTCCATATGTGTGAGAAGACTGTTAATTCAAATGCAGTGGTATGATATTATCTATAAGATGCCTCTGAGGTCACTGTTTCATGATAACAATCCTGACTCTCTCTGCCTTAGAGGCAGGTGCAGATGTAGGCAGAGAGTACAGAGGCTGGAAGAAGGAGCTTCTGCTGTACCGTTTAAAGAGAAATAGCAAGTGAGCTCAGTAATAATCTGGCTGAACAAGAAATCACAGAGTGGTTGAAGCTGGAAGGGATACCTGAAGGTCATCTGGTCCAACTCCCTGCTCAAGCCGGGCCACCTAGAGCAGGCAGCCTAGGACCACATCCAGATGGCTGTTGAGTATCTCCAGTGACAGAGACTCCACAACTTCTTTGGGGAACCTGTGCCAGTACTTGGCCACTGTCACACTGAAAAATATATCAGACTTATCTTCTACACACTGGGTCAGATATTTAACTGGGCCCATTCTTGCAGTCTACTATTCTGTCCTGTACTGAAAATTTTCCTTACTCTCCCATGTAATTCACAGTCCTTTCAAGATCATGAAGGTGTTATTCCTGTTTGTCTTATGGGCTGCCCCTGGCTGACAAGATAGATGGATGTTTTCAGAGTAGAAAATGTCAATGGTTTTTTTTTTCCCTTCTTTCTCTGTATTTTTGAAAAAAAGCCCTGAAAATCATGACCCAAACTCTGTGTGGTGCACTGCGGTGCCATCCAGGGAAATCAGCTTAGCCAGCATTCAGCTTCAGGCTAACTCCCAAGGATGCAACTAGCAAGTCAACAGGACAGTATTTCATCTTCACCCTGAAGCTCCCATATTCTCTTTCCAGGCACGCTCCATGGGAGAGGGGAGAATACACAGGAGTACACCTCTATTTTGATTTACTGACACTGAAGCACCAGGCATCTGCCTGGCACCCGGGAGAACAAAGGTGTGCTCTGTATGTGCCTCCCACCACACTACATAGAGCATCTCCAGACAAACAGCTTCATAAAGGAATGAGAGAAACCCTGCTTTCTACAAGCATATATGTCTTTCCATGCTGTTTAAATGCCTGCTTTTTGTTTGTGGCTTCTTCCACTCCAATGAACATCAGGAACAGCCTAATTATGTTTTTCTCACTACTCAACTTGTGTTCATTAATGTTATCTAAGCATATCTCCACATCATACCACAGAGACTTGAAGTCAGATTTTCTAAAGACTTTTAAGCACCTTATTCACAATGATTTCTATCAACTATGGCAAGGATGGTTTCTATAAAATTCTTGTTTTCACCAATCAACATAAGGAAAGCTGGTAGCTTAGAAAAGCATTACACAAATCATCTGAGTAGATGTGGAGCAGAGGATGGGAAGTCTGATTGGCTGTGGGTTTTCAGATTTCCAAATTAAGTTTCATACTGTTTCAGAGTTGATTTAAACAGTCTGTATTCTGCTACACAATTGAAAATGGCTATTATGAAAAATGGTATGTTACAGTATTGTCTGACACAACATTTTGCCAAATCAATACAATTTCACTAAGTTCAGCTTCAAGGAAGACATATTTTTTAAGAGAGATTAAGTTCCCTGATCGCTGCCCAACCAGTCCTGCCTGAACTCCATGTTTTGTATGAGTTGAGCATGTCCATAGATTTCTTTCCGGGGTTCTGATGAAAACATGACCTGAGGCCTCCTTCTGAGATTGTTTGAAAGGTTCAACTCCAGACGATCTGTAAATACATATATTTTAGTGTACTCCCTGTGCAATGTGGACACATGTGCTTTTTCTTCCTTTCTGCAGAAAAACTCCTCTCTGCAAACCCTCTGGATACAGCTGGAGCCAGTGCTCACAGAGAGCTGTCGTGGATTTCTGCAGGGATTTCATGTGCTGAACAGGTATCTATTAGAAAAGCCACGAGACAATTTGCCATGAAAAAAGTACTGAAGTCAGAGGAATTACACTCCAGACCATGCATACCGTCTGGAAGTTCTTGGGATTTCAAAAAAAGACCAAAAAAAAAAATCCAAAATCATAGCAGCAAACAAATGTAACGTACTTTTTCTCATTCTGTTCTCTATCCGTCAGAGACGTGTTGCAGGCAGAAACTAAAGGCTCTTATGCCTTGCCCAGCATGAACATGGATATTGTTGAAACCTCTGTGTTTTCTCAGAGTTTCTGGAAGGTCTCAAAACTTTGTATCTAATACATGTTGGATGCCTAGGCAAGCTGCTCTGTTTGATGAATGGTCATCACCCTCCCAGAAGGTGCTTAGCTGTGGTAACCACTTGACAGAAAGATGTGTCCTCTGCTCTCACCAGAACTGATGTGTCTGTACAGAGAGAGCTCCCACTAAAATGTGCATCTGCCCAGGCTGTGCCCAGCTCTGGAGTCCTAGGAAAGACATGGACCTGTTTGAGCGGGTCCAGAGCAGGGCCACAAAAATGATCAAAGAGCTGGAATGTCTCTCTTGTGAGGACAGGCCAAGAGAGTCGGGGTTGTTGAGCCTGGAGAAGGCTCCAGGGAGACCTTATTGTGACCTTTCAATATTTAAAGGGGGCCTATAAGAATCACAGAATCACAGAATGGCCTAGGCTGGAAGGGACCTTAGAGATCATCTAGTCCAACCTCCCTGTCATGGGCAGGGACGCCTCTCAACTAGATCAGGCTACTCAAGGCTCCGTCCAACTTGGCCTTGAACACCTTCAGGGAGGGGGCAGCCACAACATCTCTGGGCAATTTATTCCAAAGTCTTTCCACCTTCGTACTGAAGAATTTCTTCCTAAGGTCCAATCTAAATCTATTCTCCTTCAACTTAAACCCATTTCCCCTTGTCCTATCAGTGGACACTCTTGTAAAAAGTCCCTCCCCAGCCTTCCTGTAGGTTCCCTTCAGGTATTGGAAGGAAGCTATTAGGTCCTCCCAAAGTCTTCTCTTTTCAAGACTGAACAATCCCAGCTCCCGCAGCCTGTCCTCGTAGCAGAGGTGCTCCAGCCCCTGGATCATCCTTGTGGCCCTCCTCTGAACACACTCCAACAGATCCATGTCCCTCTTACGGTGGGGACACCAGAACTGGATGCAGTATTTGAGGTGGGGTCTCACAAGAGCAGAGTAAAGGGGCAGAATCACCTCTCTTGACCTGATGACCACACTTCTCTTGATACATCCCAGGATGCGATTGGCCTTCTGGGCTGAGGACAGACTTTTTAGCAGGGCACGTTGTGATGGGACAAGAGGTAACTGTTCTAAACTAAAAGAGCTTAGTTTCAGAACAGATATAAGGAAGAAATTTTTTATGATGAGGTTAGTGAAACACTGTTAACGGGTTGCCCAGAAAAATGGTAGATGTCCCAACCCTGGAAACATTCAAAGTCAGGTTGGACAGAGCTCTGAGCAACCTGATGTAGTTAAAGTTGTCCGTGCTCACAGATGGGAGGGTTGGATTAGATGGCCTTTAAAGGTTCCTTCCATCCAAAGTTATTCTATGATTCTACATGCTCCGCAGATATATGACTGGAAGAGAAACTATAGAACTTATCTTGAGAGTGCCTGTCAAAATGATGAATTTCCTTAGCTACAGAAATCAGGAGAATCAATTGGACAAGATGTTCTTTTGCAAACCAGGAGAGGTTTTCCTGTATTAGGTGGTTTTTATATTTGATGTTATGCTGGAAATTTGCTCCATGAAGGGAAATTAGTGTAATGAAAAGATAATATTTAGTAGTGTGTGGTACTGAAAATCTTGCTACCATGTGGGAAAATAAATAAACATCTATTATTTGTGAAGTGAAGTGAGACCTTCAAGAATAAGGAACAGCCAAGAGCATCTAATAGCTCTAAACCACTCAATATGGCAGGGATCATCAGAGCTACCATTAACATTGTGTCCCATGACCTAATAATAGTTCTGATTGTTTTCACCTATTTGTAACAATTTTAGATTACTTTCTAAGTTTTGAGACAACTGCATGACTGACAACGGAGCTTTATATTCAAAGTGACTTTTAATTTCTTTAGAACAACCATTGCTAACACTTTGGAGAGGAATCCATACTGAAATTTGATTCCTGTGTAAAGACCACCTTTTGATGTGTCTAGAAGTATGTCCACACGACGGAACTGTTAAAAAATAGAACTGAGGAAAGCCTCATGCCATGGCTATGAGATATGACCCACTCTTGCCAAGTCAGTATTTCCGAGGTTTCTGGTACAGCAAGAGGTTGTGAACTCGTAGAAATGCTTTGAATGTTGTTTATAGACCTGTTGAATGTAATCGGAATTTTCTAACTTTATCAAAAGCAAGGATGGGTCTGCATTACCATAGAAGCTTCTCCTAGCAGCGTGGATAAAGGATGGCCCAGGAGTAGCTCCTATGAGAAAGCATGCCATGGCTTTCTTCTCTCAAAGAATTTCAGAAATGCTGTGTTCTGTCAGAGGCTGACAGGAAAGAGGGAGACTGTTTCTTTTGAGATGCCTCTAATAATGAGAAAAGTATCCTGAAAGGAGTGATCCTGACAGACAGTTTGATGGCTCTTATGTCGCTTTTGCCGCAGAGATTTCAGAAGTGAAATCTCTATGATTCCTGTGATCTTGGCTGCTAATGGGAGTGTTCATTCAAATGGCAACAGCGTGTCAGAGCCTTGAAATGGCTCAGTGATATTCAGCAACTGAGGCAGAGAAAATAACTGTGTGCACTTACCCGGCTTCCCCTTATTACTTCTTATAACTGCTGGGGGAAAAAAAGAGGAAGATTTTAATGACAGTTTTGTAACCCCTTAGCAATACTGTTTGTAAACAGCTTAAATCATAGTTTCCAATTTCAGTGATGATCAGTCTTCTTGACCTCATTCACAGGGCGACAAGCTTGCTAGAAGACCAGTGGTACCCAACGGGAGTGAACCAGATGGAATGGATGCCTGTATTAAAATGGCATTGGACTGAGGCCCCTGACCAACTCAAAGCAAAAATGTCTGCAGTTATACAAGTTATCAATTACTACAGCTGAGGCTGGTTTCTGATAATTGTTGGGTTTTTTCTGTCAGGGGAGTGGCTGTTTCTTGTCAGGACTTGAATATCTGTCAGGACTTGAACATCTCTGCTATAAAGAGAGAGAACTGGGGCTGTTTAGCCTTGAAAGGAGATGGCTGAGAGGGGACCTTATTAACATATACAAATACATGAGGGGTCGGTGTCAAGGGGAAGAAGACAATCTCTTCTCAGTGGTGTCCACTAATAGAACAAGGAATAATGACTTTAAGTTAGGACATAGGAAGTTCCACCTCAACATGAGGAAAAATTTCTTTACTGTGAGGGTGACAGAGCCCTGGCACAGGCTGCCCAGAGAGGTTGTGGAGTCTCCATCTCTGGAGACTTTCAAAACCCACCTGGATGTGTTCCTGTGTGGCTGCCCTAGGGGATCCTGCTCTGGCAGTGGGGTTGGACTAGCTGATCTCTAGAGGTCCCTTCCAACCCTGAACATTCTATGACTTTATTTATTTTTTCTTTTTTTAAGTTCTTACCTCATGGTATCCAGCAAAAAAAAGGAAAATCAAAAAACAAACCAGGGGCACAGTTTATAGCTATGTGCATGTTTCTGTGGTGAGGCGAAATGTGTACCTAATACTGAGTCATATTTTGTTAGTAATTACATAAAATTACATAGACTGGGAACTGTAATAGAAATTTCCTGAAAATTTGACACAATGATGGGTGTAAGTCAGACTAAGACCTTCTCTTGTCTTTCCCCTGAAAACTTCACATTTGAAAAATATGAATCTTACAATCCTGCACATGCTGCTGTTATGAACTATGCACAGTGCTAATCAATCACTGTTTACTGACAGTGTGGCGTATCACATCCAGCAGAGTACTGCCAGTGCAGAAGCATCAAGTAGGCAGTAGCCCAAATAAGCAGACACGTTATACAGAAAGAGCTTTCCACAGCCCTTTAAGATGACTTTCTTGAGACAGTGTATGAAAACACACTTTTGAGACAGCAATGGCTCCTAATTAAGTCCTAGCTTACTTATTTTCACTCTTCTAGGTCCCTACATAGTTTGAGAAATCCAGAGAAAACTGACCTTTGTCAGGAAGCCAATAGACAATTTAATTTAAATGCACCCCAAGTAATATTGCAACTCTGACTTCTGTTTCATCTCAGAGCCATCTGCCCAAGCCTCTGTGTTTGGCAAGCTGTTCTAAGTGTCTAGGCTCTCTAGGTAATTCCAGGCTATGGTTTATGTGGTGCCACTGGGGAGAGGAACCTGCATGACCCACGACTGATTTTATTCACTGACAGAAGCTGTGAGCTCGTACCTAACACCTCAGTGCTGGAGGCTTTAAAAGCTAAATTACATGTTCAGGTAATGTCAGTATCATTTATAATTAAACTCCTTTGCACTGTGACTCAGTCAGAAAGCAAGAAAGAAATTACACGCACACAAAACCCAGAAGATCCTTACCATGCACAGAGCGCTGGCATGATGTGGTGCCAGTAAGTTGGCAAGAGTGTGTGTGCTGTTTAGGTTTAGCATTAAACCCAAATGCGGCAAAGCTGACGGACTTAGAAACTTTCTTTTATCTCCAGGTTTAACACCCGAGTCCTAGATCAGGAGAAGATATCGTGAGGACACCAGCAAGATACAGCTAAGTCCCACGGAAATTTGCTACTGAGGAAGAGAACAGGCTGACAGGAGAATGAAGTACTACAAGTCCTAATTTCTTATCTCACACAGTGACCTCAGTGACTAGACTGTGGTGAGTTGCCAACTGTGTCTCCCATTGTAGCACTTCACAGAGATTCCCAGTAATGAAACTGTGGCAGAGATGCAAACTCAGCACTGGAAAAGCTGCTCTAACATTTGAGTGACACCCAGTATAACCCTGAAAGTTGCTGGCATAGTCAGGCAACTAATGATTAAAATGTCATGTGGTTGGGCAGGTACAGTGTCCTGTGCCAGTGAAAAAGCTTACATGTGGTTAAACTACTCTTCAGAGTAGCCTCCTGGTGTGTCCACAACACTCACAGAACCAGATCAGCACCGGAAAGAGGAAAAAAGAAAAGGCGATGGTGTCATGTGGGATTTTGTCATGTGGGATTTTGACCTGCAGGGAAAGGAGTCGATGGAAACCTCTAGAGTCTAATGAGGACTTGGTGCTTGTTTCCCGTTCATTAGGGATTTGTAGCATTTTACATAACCAGCCTTGGACAGGTGGAGGGGAATACATTGCCAAAACCGCTTATGAGTTTCAAATTGTCTCTCCAGTGGGCAAATGTAAAGCTAGAGAACTAGGACTGGGAGCAGGATAGCTTACCAGGGAACAAAGAGGAGGGAGGGGAAAAACAGACAAATGGCAGTAAATAAAGCCTCTTGCAGGAGGCTGAAGAATGTAGATTGCCACTGCCACTGGCTTAGAATTCAGGCTATGAAATCGAGTGACAGAAACTAAAATCCAGAGATGGCAACCAGCCATGCATAATTTCACTTTAGAAAAAGAAATACCATTTGGATTATATTTGTATCTAAATGAGAAATAGGAATGAAAATGTCTCTTAAAATGCCTTGTGAGAATTGGTATTTTATAGCAATCTGTCTTTCTTGCTGATGTCTGTAAATACTGGTGCTTAGTTCTTTGAATTCCTGTTTGTTCTGTTCTGGCATTATTATCTCTCCATCATTACCATCAAATGTGGAGTTAGCCATCTGGAAAAAAAAAAGTATATTCTGAATTATGTTTCTTTCTCCACAGTCATGTGATTATTAACTCAGATAAATGAATTTAAGCTATTCATTGGGTCCAGGAGCAATCTGCTAGAGAATGACAGTAAATTACTCTCTACCTTTTTTTAAAATGTTTTGAGGTGTATGAGTGTGTATGAGGTGTATGGAGTGAGAGCATCAAATAGTAATTCACCCCTCTGAGTGAGAACACTGGTCATTGCAGCATCTGTTCTCACAGTTTATCTGTGAGTCAGAACTGCAGCTTGCCACAGCTTTTCTCAGTGATCTGCAGAGAGGGGTGTTTTGAGGAAAATGCTTTTTAGTGATTAGGAAATGGGTCATCTTTTATGTTAGTTCTTAAGAACTAGTATGAATTTCTTTCACTGCCTGCCAAAGTTGTTTTTACTGCTGATCGCACCTAAACTACAGCTTGACCACGTGTTGTTGCGCGGGTGAACATACCCTTCTGTGAGATTCCACAGATAAAACCTTGAAAAGTAATATTCCTTGATTTAGCTGATAAATCTGGTAGATAAAATGGAAAGGACTGCAACTCATTCAGTTTTAGAAACAGGAACTCTGCACAGCTTGTAAAAGCGAGAGAGTAATAGTACAGTCGTCAGATATAAATGTGTTACAAACATGCTGACTGAGAGAGACCTGGTTTGTGACACTTGACTCTCAGTCTAAATGAGCATTTGGGATGCCTCTTACTGGAGTTGTAGGGCAGAATTTTTGATCATTTTTCCTTTCAACTTCAGAGAGGTTGTTTAGTGATACCAATGTATGTCTAGATTTCCTTATGAGCAATCAACCAACCTTTAAAAATTGAAAGTGAACACATTTGCCTATCGAACAGATTT
>NW_009701824.1:13152-27955 GCF_000703405.1 Apaloderma vittatum
TCCCTATTTATTTTTCTTCTGTTCCTTCGTTTGGAGGGTATCTTTTTCATACATATTCTCATTTTTGATGTACCTGCATAGACAGTATCTATAGAGAGACTATGTATATATTTTTATAATATATATGCATATATACTGTCTATACACACACCCCCAGTGTAATGCTACAGTGACTTGGGAATTGTACAAAATGACCTATGGTTGTATTTTTAGCAAAACTGTAAGATCCAAAAAGAAAGTACAAATTGTAAACCTAAGACATTGCATTCCCATTCCCATATCATCTCCTGACTTTTTTTGTATCTTAAAGGGCTCTGCACAATAAATTTTACGTAGGTAATATGAACTTTCCTGATGGGAATCACCAACCTTGTAGCAATTTGTTCAGTAGAGATTAAAGGAATGGAAGATGCTGTAAGAGATTTTCTGAGTCCTACCTGCTTTGTCCCTGTAGATTGTGCAGAAAGCGTATTCATCATTTCAGTTAATGTAGAAATAGGTGAATAATTCACTATAAACTGCTGATTTTCAACACTACCAAAAATCACCGTCATCCTATGCAAAATTTGATCCATCTCCCCTGACTTTTTTTCATTGTGGGGAGGAGGGAAGAGGAATTGTTTCTTTAAATGCTTGTGTCTAACTTACAGCTTAAAAGCTAGTCAGCTGCTGGCCTAACAAGGCTCTGCTCTTTGTTAGAGCAGAAAAACAGTCATGCTATTCTTTTATGCAATACCTTGGTCTTTAGGTGGATGTGTCCACAGCACAAACTAGGTTCTGACCTCAGTTTTGCAGCAATATCATGATAGTAACATTTAGTCCCTTCCTCCTGTCAACGAAAGCAAAGCTAAATAAAGAAATCAAAACCCCTTGATAAGTCAAAGTGAAATTCTAGTAACTAGTAAACTAGTAGTGAATGCTTAGTGAATATAAAACCACAAATGTATTTCAGTCATAGCCATGAACAGAAATACTGATGAAAAATTAAACCAGGAATGAAATCACTCCCTAGAATTAAGTTATCAGTTCTGGAGTCCTCTGATGTCTAAATCAAGGACTAATCTAACGGGGCCACAAGCCACCATCTGCACCCAAAGTATCTTCTTCAGGCTGCCCTTTCTATTGACAGGGGGTGCAGGAGTATGCCTGCGCATGTGGGTAGCATTTCTACCTGCAGTTTCATCGGCATCTCCACCTCCCACAGTTCTGATTTCCTCTAGGTGCCCTGGAAGGGTTGGACCACTCAGCTGGCAGCTCACAGCTCCGAATTCTTCCACCTGCTCTCAGGAACAGGTCCCAAAGCTGAGACTCCAAATCCCAGAATCTGGATATTACTCTGCTGCTGTAATGATTAGAGCCAGCTCCTAACTTTATACTAAAGTAAGCAAGAATCCTGTTACTGTAGGAGCTTTGTATAAGCTTAGCAACTAAAGGCAGAGGTTGGCAACAATCTTCAAATGGATGGGCTTACCAGTGAGCACATTTTATGGTACGCTTCTCTCCTACATATAAACAGTGGGCTGAACATATCAATTTATTTTAGCTGCTGGCAAAAGGTCAATAGCTATTCTCTTTCATTTAATGGAAAGAAGGCATGAAGAAGCACTATGATTTAGTCTTTCTATCTCTGCTCTAGATTAATTATAGCCAAAATGATCAAATCCTTGAGTTCACAGGCAGCGTTCACTTCAAGGAGAAATAATTTCTCTTTCTTGTAGCTTTTTGTAGGCAGTTGTGCTAACCAGTATTTTTAACAAAGCTTTTTTAATAACTGCAACATTTAATAGTGAGAAAACAAAGTGAAGCTATGCCAATTCAGTACAAGCAGAAAACTCAACACTTTCAAAGGGGAATTGTCGAAAATGCAAATCATTATATCTAATATAGACCTTCAGGTTCTGAACCTTCAAGATTTTCAGCAACTTCTGAAGATGCCGAATAGCAAGAATGACTTTTTAGCAAACTGGCTGCTGCATTCCTGTTGGGGTGGAACAAGCAGGACATCTGCATTTGGATTCTTTGATGCAGAAGTTACTAAGGAACATGATTCATTCCTGGCACTGTAACTTGCTGGCACCGTGTAATTCCTGTGTCCTGCCTAATGCCTAAGTAAGTAATGGACATGGTAGGTCTTTCTGTCCAATGACTGTGTAATGACCACATACAAAATGCAACACCAAGAGAAGTTAAGACAATCCTGCTATAGGGCTTGACAGGGAAATATGCAGAGTGAAACTTCCTCTTAAGAAGAGGAAAGAGATGAAGTTGCACTTCTGGAAGCCTGGACTACTAATTCAATAACTGACAAAGCAGGATGTTGCCTTAATGTAAAACTTACCTCATCAGAATACATACCACTTTGTACACTAAAGACTAGGGAGTGGAAATGAAACGTTTAGCCACGGATTCAGGGCACCACACTGCTCTACACTTCAGAGTCCTTATAGCACTGAGATATCACTGGTGAAAACCCTGATCTACAGAAACTTTACGTACCTCCAGAAGGCATGTGGTAAACAAGCAGGAGAATTACTCAGGAAAGCTACAGCCCTTAATAGTAAAGACTGTCTGCCACTCTGTGCGTAATACTAAGGTCTTCAGGTTGGTACCTCAGCTCTACCTACCTTATGTGGGTGTGAAAAAAAATTCTTTAATTAGGTGTTTTTAAAACAATGTTACCAAAAAAGAATATTAAATATGCCTACTTTCCTAATGAAATGATACCAGTGTATGTCTAGATTTCCTTATGAGCAATCAACCAACCTTTAAAAATTGAAAGTGAACACGTTTGTCTATTGAACAGATTTCTTTCCCTGTTTATTTTTCTTCTGTTCCTTCTTTTGGAGAGTATCTTTTTCATACATATTCTCATTTTAGATGTACCTGCATAGAGAGACTATGTACATATTTTTATAATATATATGCATATATACTGTCTATACACACACCCCCAGTGTAATGCTACAGTGACTTGGGAATTGTACAAAATGACCTGTGGTTGTATTTTTAGCAAAACTCAAGATCCAGAAAGAAAGTACAAATTGTAAACCTAAGACATTGCATTCCCATTCCCATATCATCTCCTGACTTTTTCTGAGTAAGGCCCCCTCTACTTCCCTTTAAAAAAGATCAAAAGAAAAGCTCACAATCAATAATTCTACCCTGGGATAAAAGAGAGACAGAGATTAATATGACATTCTGTTCATACATGCCTGTGTGTATGAAAGGGAGAGCAATTGCCTCCCATAATGAGACTGAACAAAATTATGTGTTTTGGCACACAATAGACAGAAAAAAATATGTCCTTCTAATTCAACTACATTTTCTGTGGCAGTAAACTAGTACATTCCTAAATAATGTCCTAGTAATATTTCTCTATTTCTTCTTTTTCTTCCGTAATATCTATCCTTGCATATTTTCCTGTATATCAGGTAAATCTGTATATCAAATTTGTCAGTATATCTTCTTACACAGATTCTGAGGAAAGACTGACATTTCTGAACACTTCTGAAATAACTATCCCGTCCTGTTGTAAAGGGTACCACTTTCTTGACCTCGATAAGATGGAAAAAATTAATTGTGTGTGTGAGTTCTCCTTTTCTGCTATTCTTACAGTTTCCTGCTTCTCAAATAGCTATGGTCTGAATCCGAATATATAGAGAAAGAGAAGATCATAGTGTAGGATACTTTTTTACCTAAATACAGGTCCTAAGTTTGCTGTGCTCCAGTAAGGAATATGAATATTCGTTCTGCATCAGGTTTTGCAGTACTCCTGCGTCCCAGAGTGATACAGAGAATTTAGCCAGGTTGGTATAAATTAATTAATATTTTTATACTCTGTTGTGCTGTCAGAGTAAAAAATCAACTAGAATATGTCTTTATTTCCATGGAACATATCCACAGAGCTCAAGACCATGCAATCACCTTCCTCTTCCAGCATCAGCTGGCTACCAGGAATGGTGGTGATTCATTACCTGCTGAGCGCAAAGACAGGCTGTCACAAAAACCGAGATATGGATCTGATGGGTGTCCCACAGAGTAATTACCATCCGTGTCAGGGCGACACACTTCCTCTCCAGTTCATATCTGACCCTTGCTGTCATTCTTGTTGATCTTTCCCAGCGAATTCAGTATTGTGTTAATGAAACATGAGGAGAATGGCTGAGTAAAACCTGCTTCGATTCTTTACATCAACCACTCTTCTTTCAGCAGGCTGTTTTGTAGTCCCTGCTAACGCAGAAAACAGGCCAGTAGCTGTGACGTACCTTTTGAGTCAAACATGCTTAGATTTTACTATCTTTCCACTCTGTTTCCTTCCTCCCTAAGAAAACAAAAACTGTTTTCCTCTGTGCTGGTCTGCTTGCAAATATTTTATTTTCTGCAGTTCCCGAGGAATATTTCAAAACCCTTTCCCTCCAGATAATGGACCTGAAATCTGTCAGCACTGGCTGCTCTGCAGCAAAGCACACGTGTAGATAGCTTTGAGCTTGCATTTAAGTGTTTTGCAGGATGAAGGGTGGAGTTAGCAGCATTTTGCTCTACAAAGGATAAGGAAGTCTCCAATCCAGTGAAAGAACACTGAAAATTCAGGTTTAGGACATTCACTCAAAAACAGTCAGAGGAATTGGATTTCAGTCAAATAGACTGTATAGCACACTAAGATGCAGAGGGTTGAGCTGTGTTTAAGCAGCAGCCCTGGGTGTTTTCTCGGATAACAGGAGTGTTGTGTTTTTCCTGAGTGCTAATGGCAAAGAAAACCTTTCTTGAGTTTTGCACCTCTTTCTATAGCACTGCAGGTGTTCATGGCTGAGTGCAGTACTGGAGTTTCGGCTGTCTCAGATGAGATAGGAGTGGCGCTGACTTTTCAGATAGGTACAGGTTTTCCAAATGCATGAGGACCCACTGGGACTACCAGAAAGAGAACAATGAGCTTTCCATTCTCCTTCATTAAAACGTTTAAGCCACCTCAGACCCCTTAAAATCTCACCCTATTCTCTTTCTCCTTTTCTCTTGCTTATAAACCTACCTGATGCTCTCCATAAATAATTCTAATATGGGCGCATAAGAATGGCTGTCATCCACAATTTCTGGATTTTACATATTTCTTTCATGGATTTTTCACTAACTCTTGTTAGAACAGGGGCTGAGATGGAAATAGATAATAAACTTCTGACTACAGATATTTCCTGGCACTGCATTGAAGAGTCTATAAATTCTTGTTGAACTGTAGGAATAAAAAATAATTCAGGAATACAAAAGACCTACTTACCTTACACCGCGTGAATTTATTTGCTTGATCCAAACCCCTGGTTAGGAACTAAGGGTGTAATTTTAGGACCGCGGAAGCAGGTGAAAATAATTAATTTTTAATTTTATGACCTGAAAAGAATTGCGTAGTATATCTACTCATATTTAACATTGAGGTTTACATTCATTTCTCCAAGCTGCTAATACATATAAATTATGACTGTCTTCTAATGCTGTAAGTCAAAAAAAGACAATCTAATAAATTCCATCTGGTCTTCTAGATGCCAACCAAAGTAGTGGTAGTAGTAGTAGTAATAATAATAGCACTGAACTAAAAAGCAATCTCTAAAAAATATTGCCATGTCACAGGCTTATAGGAATATGCTACTTAAGTTAAATGTGAATTGAAGGCATCCAAAATTTTCATCAAAAATTACCAAAGTATCTAGGCATGGCGTATCTTCAAAAATAAAACAAATTAAAATAATCTGTACATCTGTCCAGCAGGGCAGGAGTCAAGGGAATAGAAGATTATATTACATGTCTACAGTATTTGAAGTGACATGCTTTATCCACACTAGTAGTGGGAGGGATCCTTGCAGAGGAATTATAATAAAATTAGTGTGTGTCTTTTTCACTCTCTCAGAACCTGTCTGTTAGCCTAAAATACTAGCCAGGACACATCCAAGGCTTTTTGCCTAGAGCAACCGATTTCTTTGAAGTGTAGAAAAACAGCAATAGTTTTCCATGTTCCTGGTCGTAGCAATAGAATCACATGAAATACCAGGCGAGGTGAGAACATTTGTCCCCCATAGATGTATTATTTAAATATTGGCACAATACACTTTGGCTGCACATTGTGTCTTTCCTGCAGGTTTGCAGGCATGTTCTTTCCAGATCCTGCGCACACCCTGTTGTTACCCTCCATGCACAAGCTGACGAGTGAAATTACTCTGCTAACCTAGAGTTTTGGCATCCGTGTTGTACCGAGTGCTGAGCAAATCAGTGGCAGAACTCCAGTGGTCCTGGTTGCAGAAGCTAACCTGCAGATAATTACTGCCCAACCTGAGAAATGGAAAGCATGGAGATGTTGATATTCTGGCAAATATCCTTTCAGGTTCTCCTAAATATGGACATTTAAATGGGTGCTGATATCACTTTCCTGTCATACGATAAGAAAACTTCAAGATGCCTCACAGTAGCACTTTTGTAATCCTAAATTTTAAGCCTAGCTACACATTTGGAAACATTAAGATTTGAAAACTTTAACAGAGTGCTTCTGAGTCAGTTTAGAGACATAGTCCATGATCAATTTTTGCAAAGGTGCTAGTAGCAGCTCTGTGGGTGGAGCACTCAGAGGCACTATCTACAAAATGTGTTAAGTGCCAGAGAGCAAAGCCTGCCCTTTCCAGCCTAGTCTTTCCCACTGCTATTCTAGATTTTTTAATTTATCGTCACGGGTTCATCATCACCTCTTCTCTTTCCTCTGAGAGTGGTTAGCAAGAGAGTGCTCCTTAGTAAGAACTGAAAATGAAGTATCTCTCATCTAAGAGTGTTTACCTTATAGATAAAATAAAGATGAACGATTAAAAAGAATAGAGTCTGAAAATCTGCAAGTACCCTTAGACAGCAGCAAAGCAGCTGATATGAGTGATGCTATGTTTACAGTGCGATTTCTGAGAGTCTCCAGTCCCTAACTGACTTTAGGAAGTGTGTGTATACACATATCAAGGAGAAGAGTACTGGGATACAGCTTTATCCTCTCCTCCTGCAGTGATCAGTTAGCTTGCCCTGAGTTGCACCTCAAGCTGATTGAGAGAGGGGGAAAAAAATGGTTATGATTTTTTTTTAAAAAAAAAAATCCTTTTCTTGTTTTTCAACTGCTCACACAATTCTGTAAATTAGAGAGGGGGTAAAAATGGCAAAAAAAAAAACCCCAAACAACACCTAACTTTAAAATCTTGACTTAGATGTTTAAATGTCATTGTTCTTTACAAGGCACTCCTGGTCTGTGTTAGGAAACTACCACACAATATGCAAAAGCTCCACTGTCTGAGAGGAAACAAACCATATTATGAAGAGCAAGATGGAATTCTCTTAGACTCCGGTTGCTCAATCAGCAGCGTTAGCTCAGCTTGGTCTGAGAATGGCCAGGTTAGGTAAAGAGGCCTTTCTGTAGTCACAGTAAAAGAACTGTGGAAAAATAAAAGAAACCTGTCCTATCAGATGTCCATCATAGCTCATGCCTTCCCATATTAAAGGACTTATCACTCTAGGTGAGCCTTTTGGAAGGGCTAAATAGAATCCTCCATTTTCACTTAGGCCTGATGGACCAACTTTCCATGGAGATTAACTACAAAATTCATGAAATCATTATTGGCGTCCAGATGTATTAATAAAGCCTTCTCTGAGAGACAGAAGAGAGCTGCTGTGTTGTTGTAGAGACAGACACGACACATCTGAGTGGTGATTAAAATGGCTCAAAAATGGCTGCTTTATTACACACAGGCTGTGCCTTTTATACATAGTCGAAGGTACTAGAAGAAGGTAACGTGGCCTTTGCTTATAGGTCAAACACTTGTTTTTCACATTCTAATTGGGTAACACTTAGCAGCTTCTGGCTGGGCTCATCCCTCCGGACCTTGAGAGAGAAAGTTCTGCAAACGTGTCCAAACTCAGTACACACAACTTCCCATCTTAAGGGTACACTGGGAATTTGTCAAGGTCAATGTCTTCAACCAATGCCAGGTTACCAGCAGTCCAGCTGCCGTCCCCCACACTGCTGCTCCACTCAGTCTCAGTTACACACTGGTAAGAAGAGACACATTACAAATGAGAAGAGATAGGTTGGCCATAGAGCTGGCAGAGCCTCAAGCACTGCAGTGAAAATACCCTGGGAATACCTAGGTAAAGGCTTTAAACTTGGAAATTATCTGATAAAATTTTAAATGTCTGAGAAAGCAGCAGTGATCTTGAGGGGCTCACAGGTGCCTGAAACCGGACTGCAGCCTATGCTTTGTTTTAGGAGATTACTCTGCAGCTACGTTAGCCTCAACTGTAGCATTTAGATTTCTCTCCAGAGGTCTGAGTGCAGTGAAGCAGTGATTTAATCACTGGGAAAACTCTCTGCACAGTGGTCTGTGCTAGCTGTTTTCCCTGCTGCAAGAACAGAATTCCACTCATGGGCCAACATTTCACATTTCATTTCATGTAGTCAGATGCCTATAACCTGCTTATAACCTTCTCTACAGGAACCCAGGGACACTTCACCTTTGAAAATTAGCCTGCCCTACTACCCCCGTCTTTGAATGATTAATCAGAATTGCTTGAATGGATTCCTAGAACTTCTCTGAGCTTAGAGAAAGGTGTAAAATTACAAAAGGGGAGGAAAGTCTTGGTATTTTAAGATACTGCAGCTGTTACCATCTAATACCTTTCAATTTTAGTAGGTTATCCCACTAATTGCTGGGATGGAAAGTCCACCAGTCCCCTTTCTTATGACAGTGCACAGGAAAAATGTGCACTGAATCCAGTATTTTCCTATCACGGTTGCATTTAGTTTGGACATAAAGGAGATATGTAATTTTCATGTAGGGTCCACAGAAGTTGGAACCAATCATCTGTGGCTCATGCATAGCTTTTACTTTATCTGCTGCTCCAGCTGAATTTCCATGGAGAAGTGTTGTGGACAATAAGGCTTTTGACTCTGCCTTATATGACAGCAGCAGCAGCTGACGAGGGAAAGTACCACAAAACATAAAATCCCTCTGGGAAACTCTGCACAGGAGAATACATACCAGTGGGTTCAGCACTGAGGTGAAAAGCTACACTGAGCATGATTCTGCCAGAATCTCCATCTTAGGTCTGGTTCTTGTCTGTATTTTCGGTGACAGAGACAATATTTGTTGTATTTTCAAACTCAACCAGTCTGCAAAGATTTGCAAATGGGTTTTAGAGGATCTCTTAAGCTAGTCAGAATTACCTTGTCAACTTGAAGTAACGGATTGGAAAAACAGGATGCTATTTGACAAAAAAAAGTGACTATTCCTGCCTAGACAGGAGTGGTCACCAGCATATAGCAGGATTGCTTTAGGTATAACAGGAGTGTGGGGCCAGTTTTACAGTGTAAGACAAATGCATGACAGTGATGCAGGTACAGCTGTTCCTGAGCTAAGGCTGGAGGTGGATCGATGCTTCCAGACCAGATTTTCTTTGCCTCTCTGCCAACTATTAGCAGCAAGAGAAAGGGTAAGGTACCACGTAGCTAGAAGAGGTCTGTGCATTTTCCGCAGCTAAATGGGGCTACAGCTGACACAGACACATGATTGTAGCTCTGGGCTGAATTCCAGCTCATTACCTCTCCTGAGGACTAAGCTTCTGCCCAGGGCACAGGCAAAGCGTCCCCACAGACATTAGTGAGAGCAGCACAAACACACCCAAGAAGAAAAGATAGACCCACCACTTTAATACCTCCTATTGTTTTTGTTACCCATAAGACTGCATGCTCATGTTAAAAGAAAAAGAACAATTTGAATAAAGGCAATTTAATGGCTTAAACACAGGTGCTCCTAATCCTATCTTTCTGTCGCACCTGCCACCAGCAGCAGTTATAGGAGCTGGAGCTAAAATTAAAAGTTATATGTGTCATTTAAGTCATTTATGCACCAAAATTCATATCACTGATGTATATCCCCAGGGATGTTTCAAAGCCATAAATACTTGCAATTAATGCAAAAAACTAAAAATCATGGTTTTGCTTTTTTTCCTTTATAGCACCCCTGTTTACTGAAACAAGCTAGACTTTGGAGGACAGACTACAAGATCCTGAAGTGGATTTTTTGAGAGTATTTAGCCTCCAGAATGTGCTTATCAGTAATCCAGGAATATTTTTCGGAACGGCTAAGGGAGCTAGGAATCAGCCTGCTATTGATTTTCACTAACAACCGTGCTTGTGCATTGCTTTGTGAGCAGAAACAGGAAGTAAGAGGTGTCTGGAAAAGAGAAGGCAAATGTAAGATAGTCATACTATGTTAGGAAGGGAAATGCTTGCGTTCAGATCTGTGACTGGTATCAAGCCACACTTAGAACAGACAGTTTCTGCGGCTCATAATTCAATCATGCATGGCAGATCTGGGGCTCTGGGCAGTGGTAATACTACAGGACACCTAAGGCTGATTGTGGATAAATTAGATAATTTTTCTTGCAATGGGGGAATGCAGCAGGCTGGGGCGTTTTTGGCCTTCACACAGCGGTTTCCTATCATACAGCAACAACATAGTGAGAAAACAAGCAAAAACTGGTATTTCTGAGTGAGAGGTGAATCTCAGTGTCTAGGACCCTCACACCTAAAATATCTAAGCAATTCACATCCTTTATCCTCACGTTTATCCTCACAATGTACCTCTGAGACAGGAGGCAATCTCCGTCTCTTATGGACGTGTGCTACCACGAAGTTAAGATACCACTCACACCTACTAGATAGGAGCCTGCTGTGGATTTACAGTGTTGAATTGTCCTAATAGCTTGGTGGACTGGGTGTACCCACCCTAATTAAAGCATTTGAACTTCCTTCTGCACAGAATTACTCAGGCATCCCTGAAAGGTGCGACTCCATGGACGATCATATCCCCATGGAGACAGAAGAAATTTGCTTTTTTAGATCACTGCTCTACTATCCTTGGACAAGTGATGCTTCAGTTTTGCAGACCAGGAATGCTATGTCTTTCTCTTACAAATGGCAACATCATAGAAGAGGAAAAATTCTGCCTTTATAATATGAACTTTTTATTCTTCCTATGAGAACTGTGACGGCCATTTACAGTTCAAGCAGCAGTATTAGAATAGAAAATAGCTTCTAATCTACCATCAGGGGACAAATATTTTCACATAAACTCTAGCTGCATGCATCCCCCTGCAAAGCCACCAGAACATAATCTGTTAAGCGCAGATTTTCTATTTTACAGTGACACCTGCAGTGTTAGGAGGAAAATGCAGTTCAGCTGTTTCTCTTTAGGACACATGCCGATTAGATTTGAGAGCAGGGTGTGAAGCAGCACACCACTTTGTCAGCCTTGGAAGAAAGACACTTGCCAAAGAGCACGGGTCTGTCACAGGCTCATACATAGGATTGATGAAAAGCAAGTGCCACTAAGCAAGCCGGGATTTCTCCTCTCCACTCCCCAGGGTAGGATAAAATCACATCTGCTTTTGAACGGTGGTAGCTTCCAAAGCCTTCCTTGGCTTTCACCTTTCGTGTCTTTAATTATAATAACTGTAAAGGATTCCTGTGTCTTTAAACAGGACAATGTTTGAAAGGTATTTTGCAAAAATAAACAACTATGGAAAATTCACAGCACAGTCTATTCTGTGTCTTGTGATATATAAATTCAGGGACTGACTTCACTGTCTTCATACCAGGCATGAATTATTGGGAATTCCACAGAGCTATTATTTTTATATCTCTAGAGATCTTTCTGAAAATTTTCAAATTTTAAAAAATAGCAATTCTGTCTTCTTTCTGTTTTAGTTTGTTTTTTGTCTTCATCAAATTCAACCCTGACCTCTAATGTGCAGGTGCTGGTAGCTCTTGTCATAAAGCAAAACCAGGACTGAGTTGTTTCATGGAAGGAGAGGTTTTATTGCTAAGTTTGTGACAAAATGTCTCTCTCCACAGACAAGTATGGTCTAGAATATATTTTTACATTGTTCCTCAGTTGTTACAGTGCCATTCATCTTGAAACTGCTGAGCTGCTGTCTCATAAGACAAATGCAATTGCTACCAAAAAAAAATGGTGCAAAAATAAGGTATGTGAACAGAACTTTTTGCATGTCCAAAGGAGTAGGGCACTGAACCTAGCTTCCAGAAAGTGTTGATAGCATTTCATGCTTGTCGAAATGCACTTCTAAAGACTCAGGACCTGTCTTCTTGTGTCCCTGCTTACATCTGTCATAACAAGCTTTTTGTGCACAGAAATAGAAATATATAGTAGTATATATTGGAATGGAAATGAGAATTTTTTGTTTACCTGTAATGTTAATATTCCCCTTGGAAGAATGAGGCAAAGACTGAAAGAAAAGGACTGGTATTGAGGAAATGTGAGATCAAACCTCACATAGCTATAATACACTACAGAAATAAGCGTATATTTGCAGATGTTCACCTGACACTACTTCCCTGTTCCCATTTCTGATGGGAGGAAAATCCTTGGCATATGGATGTGTGTCAGGCAAAGCACTCTGCAATTTGTGGAAAGCAAAAGTTTTTCACTTGTTTCTGCAATCGCTCTGAGGCTTTGGGAAGCCTGTGTGTGAGCAGAGCTATTTCCAGTCACACCAGCAATTTCTTAAACCAGTTATTTTATTTAAATTGCTTTAAGACTTCTTGCTTTGGACCTGGTTCTTCTCTGATCGCCACTATACTGAAGGTATGTTTTCTTTCACACTGCCTGTGCTTTAATCCACCTCTTTGTAAAGTCCTGTTTGGTGTAGTGATCTGTGTGCAGAGATGCTCCTGACAGGAGACCCTTGCTGTTTCCAGCTCTCTGCAAAGGACCCACACATCATACTAATTTTTCATCTGCCAAACAGACTGATTACATGAATACAAAGGGAACACGTGGAAAATTGCTACAAGGTGACCACGTTAAAATGTACATACTCTTTATGGTGAAAGTTGGATTGCTTCAGCCAAAAGCTTGTGTTAGGGCAGCTAAGCCTGCTCTTGTTTGTGGGAGTAAGGTTTGGCCCGCTTGTCTTTTGTCATTCCCCTGCCTGTTGTTAGTGTTCAGCTACAGTCTACAGAGGGAAGGGGATTTGGAGGAGCAAGTGAGCAATGCTTGGGGGTGTGTATGAATTATATTGCGCTGTGTTATGTGATTTAAACAGCAGACCTGAATAAGAGGAGGTGTGGGTAAGGCTCTAGTAGAGCACCACAGTCCAGGATGGGAAGACAACTGAAATAGAGATATAAAAATCTTACAGTCCTCTAGAGAGATCAGGACATGAAAACAGATGTTCCAGGCTAGAACATGCAATTTGCATTATGCAGTTGTCCAGATTTCTCTCTAGGGACAGTCTTGTTCCATAATCTTCATGTTGTTGCTGTTATTATTCTTTCCTATCATTATCTTTCATGAGACAAGTCACAAAGCTGGAAAGACTCATATTAGCTGAAAGAATTCTGACTAAAGGGATAAGGTCATGGACGGGGATTTGGGAAGCTTGGTCCCTATTCCTGCCTTTACCGGAAGTCGTTTTCATTGCATTGAATAATGTCTTTTTCACTGCTGCTTGCCCCACGTTTTATCTCTACTGCCTGTTCAGCTTGAAAGCCCTCAAGGTCAATGATGTCTTGCATGTTTGTACAGGGCTCAGCATGTTGGAGCCCTTATCTCCATATGGGCTCCTAGGTGCCAACCTAAGTAAGAATAATAATAATATACAGAAAGTAATAATAATAAAAGTAATTTTTAAAAAATAGGCAAAGACAAGACATGTCAATGTTCTTGTAGGGGATAGCACATGGAAGTTATTGCGGTGGGAAAAAAGGTGGGAAGGATTTCTGGGCTTCACAGGTGAAAAGGTTAAGGAATATTAAAGAGTTCATTCTTTAAGTCACACAGCAAATGTATGGTGTGAATCATCAGACAGAACTGTCTGCAGGAGGCAATGAAGCCACCCTACTTAGAGTACAGTTTTGCAAGCTTTAACTGACACTGATCAAAGCCTGGCCAGGAATTACTATGTTTTGCTGGATGAAACCCAGTAGAATTCTTACAACTACTATTAAAACAGACCCTTTAACACATTTTAAAAGCATACATTTTACAAAATCACAGAATCACAGAATGTCAGGGGTTGGAAGGGACCTCAAAAGATCATCTAGTCCAACCCCAGCTTTCAAAAGTACTTTCAGGTAAGTAATAAATACTAGGATCAGTAGAGAATCGCACAACACTGTTTTACAATGAAGCAGCTGGCCATTTAGCACAATATCTTCAGCCTAATCTTGCCTTAGTTATTAATTTCTCTGCCAAGCCCTCAGCTAAAGGAAGGAATTCCGTGGGTAATTGCTTTTTATGAAACTTCCTTTCTGGAAAACCACCAGCTGAAAAGAGGAGTGATTTCCCCAGAGTCCTCTCCAGCTCAAGGCAGGGAGAAGACTCGAGACAGGGGGCTGGGCTGGAGTTCCTCTGTATCACGACAGGCATAGGCTTGCTCTGAACTCAAGAGCAGGGCAGAAGGGGGAAAAAAGAAAGGTTATACCGCTACCTGCTGGTAACCAGCTGTCTTCAATTTTATCACCAACTGCTTCCTATCTGTAAATCCACCCCTCTTCCTCCTGGCCCTCCACTGAAACCTAGTTGATCAGCCTTAAGGATACGGGTTACCCACACAGGTATCTTGGCCCAGGTGTTACTACCTTAGTACTTGGACAAAGCTCTGTGCTGTCTTTTCTTAGCCGAAGTGACTCTCTTCTCTGTGTTCCTGTGAGATAAAAAAATGTGCAGGACTCCAATCCAGAATGAAGCAAAAGCAATGTGATTTTTTCAGAAAG
>NW_009701824.1:27984-48047 GCF_000703405.1 Apaloderma vittatum
ACTCCAGACATGAGACTTAAGCCCTCTTCCCTCTGCAAGCCTTGCTCCTGTCGTTCTGCTTACATGCCTGTAGACACCCGGCAAGTTAGCAACTGGCTAACTAAAACAGCACCAGTTTGATCTAATGTGTGATTCTGATTACCAGTCTGCTAATTGCCATGTCGTTGGGCAGAAATTTTACATTCCAAGGTTTGAGACTTGTGTTCCGTTCTCTAGAAAGGAACCAGTTACTTAGCCACATTTACCCAGTTATTTAGCCACCTTTTAATTTCTTGTAAGAGTCCCTCCATTCTACATATTCTTCTTTTGTAGAACACAGACCAATTTTGATAAAGCTACCATATATCAAAATGTGTATATATATATTATCCTTGTCTACTAATTTGACTTTCAAGTCAGTGGTGCTGTTTCTTACCAGGTACTGACTGAACCTACTTTACTGGTCTACTCTAGTGAAGAAGCACAACTGTGTTTGGCCTGGGAAAGGCAGAAATAGGCACAGTCAGAGGAGGTGTATAATTTTTTTCAGGGTTGAATTCAGCTGAACATGTGTATAAATTTTCTGTTCTTTGTATTTGATATTAGAGTGTTTGGAGTACTTGCCTAACCTTTATACCTTAAAGTATACTCTGCCTTGTTCTGCAGGTCTCAGCTACTGCAGGATTAGAATAAAATGTGAAGAGCTTTGGTGCTTAAGAAGTGTTTCTAAGGCCATCACTTATTCCCTGAAATAATTATTTCTGTTCTCCTGTGGAGGTTGAGATGTGGAACTGGGCAGGTTGAGAGGACAAGGGTTTGTGCTGTTCATTGAAAAAAAAAAAAATCATTAATTCCGAGTACATTGTGGAAGTCCCAGAAGCAAAGAAAATGCAGAGAAAACTCATTTCCACCCTGCGTGCTGTATGCCCCTACACACTCAGGACATCGATAAAAAAATGGAAGGGAAGTGACTTTTCTAAGAGTTACGCAGCAAGTTAATGATGGTCAGAAACAGATCTCTGCCCAGTTCCCAGAGCACAGTGGGGCTGTCTGCCCCGTCAAGTGCAAGTCTGTGAGAGCCTGGACTCATTTGCTGAGTGAGAGAACTGGGTTTGTTCAGCCTTAAGAGAAGGCTCAGGGAGACCTTATTACCATGTACCAGTCCATAAAGGGTGGCTACCAAGAAGATGGAGACTCATTGTTTACAGGGAGTCACATGGAAAAGACAAGGAGTAACGGGTACAAGGTAGTAACACCTGGGCCAGGGTACAAGTTGCTCCTGAGGAGATTCCAAGTGAATTCCAGAGGAAAATTTTTCACCATGAGAACAATGAGACATTAAAATAGTCTTCCAAGGGAAGTGGTGGATTCCTCAACTTCAGTTTTAAGGCTCAGCTTGACAGAGTGCTGGACCATCTCATCTAAGCTGTATTTCTTTACCTTAAAGGGTTGGACTAAAGGATCCTTGAGGTCCCTTCCAACCTGGTATTCTATGACTCTATGATTCTATAACCAAGAGAAAGTAAATTCATTCTGGACCTGAAAGATCATCTTACTCCAGACTCTTGTCAGTGATTTCCAGCAACAGACCAAGGGGCAATGGTCACAGACTGGAAAACAAGAAGTTCAACCTAACCATAAGGAAATCCTTCTTTACTGTGATGGTAACGGGGCACTGGAACAGGCTGCCCAGAGAGGCTGTGGTGTCTCCATCTCTGAAGCCACCTGGACGTGTTCTTGTGTGATCTACTCTAGCTAGCAGGGAGATTGGACTAGATAATCTTCAGAGGTCCCTTCCAACCCTACTATTGTGTGATTCTGTGGAAATGCAACATGGAAGTGCTCTCTAGATTTGCTGTGGACTTGCTAACCAGAGAAGCATCAGAAAAGAGGAGCAGTCTGTGCAGCTGCCTCTCGGTGGTGCAATGACACATAGACTAAAAACTCCAGATAATCAACAATGAAGCAAGGGTAAAACTGTTTCTTTCTTCCATAAATATCAAACAAGACATAATATCTGAAGAATTTTGCCAACATCTTTTATTTTAGAATTATTTTTATTTTTTTAATAAGTGGATGTAAGTATTGACAAAATTAACTTGAACTATTCAGTTCAAGTTCAGCCGTGGATTTGTTTCTGTAACAGGAATGCTTGACGTGGGTGATCCTCAGTTGTTGCACAACTTCATCGAAGTTTCAGGAGTTCATGTCAAGGAAGAGAGGACTTTGCTTATCCGGGTGCCTCTTATAGCTACAACAGACCTGAGATTTCTGAATTGTTACACCACATGAGAACAGACAATTCCTTCAAGCTACTGCTGTTAGTTATATTTGTGAAATCTAAACCTGCTTAATAATATTCCCCTTGATATTTAACTTTTGGAGACGTCATGTCTGAAGCTCACCAACTAAACCAGCTGCAAAGCCAAGTGTGAGGACAGTTTTTCTGTGTTATCTTCATGCTTCCCTTTTTAGCATTTCAGCCTCTAAGAAGAGAGCAAATATTTTCAACACCATGAGTCAAGAAGATTTAAAATTTCCAGTAAAGCCTACTTAAATGTCCAGTAAAGACCACTTCAGATAACAGACTTTAAATTCTTTATTACTTTATCTGCACCAATTATTCTCAGCCCATCATCAGCTAGAGCTTGCAGCTAGTATCCTTTGATGACTTCTCAGAAAGCAGACTGAACCTTACCAGGTGTTCTCCTGAACACATGCTAATTTAAAAATGCATAATGAAATTATGTTAACGGATTATTTCTTGTAGCAATAACACTTAATTTGCACTCTTTTCACTATTTTTTTAGTTTTTTCCTAGTCCCCAAGTAATGCAAGGTGACAGCTCTGATAACAAACATTGCACTCTGATAGTCACTTGGTAACAGGCACCTCCTGCCAGAAGAGACGGACTCTTTTTCTTGGAGCCACACAGGAGTGCCCCATGTGTCGGTAGGGAGAATATCAGGATCAGAGGACATCAAAATTGGAGACAAGTCAAAAAGGAAGAAGGCTGTAGAAGTGTCATCTCGTGTTTTCAGACTGGTGAGAACCTGAAGAATTCCTGCGTTTTTCCTACAGAAAATAGGAAAGACTTGGTCATTTTCTATTCATTTATGATTTGTCTCTCTGTTGGTCAGAATTGCATAGGCATTAGGCTATGTAAAGGAGCTGTGGAGGTCTGAGAGAACACGGTTACTCTGGCAAGGCAAAGGAAAGCCATGGACAGGCCATCAAGTTTGGGTGGCCGTCAGAGGAGAGAGATGTGTGCCAGGACTGAGCTGAGGATATTTGGCTGAGCTGGGAAGTTCAAGAGGTGACTGAAGCCTGGGTTGTTGCTGCGCAGGAAAGGAATGAAGGCGAGATTTTGCAGCAACTTAACATTTTTAAAGATTAAATAACCATTTTTGGTCAATAGCAACGTTCACCCACCATATACTCAGTGCCTCTGTTTGTAAGCCACAGCTTCCATTAGCATTAATTAGCATTAGTGTGCTCTGTAATTACCTCACACTGAAAACCATAAAGCCCCTCTCTGCCTGTAGTCACTGGTAGCTGGAAATTACAGTGGTTCCCTTCGTAATGCTGTATGTGACAAAGCCAAAAACTGATTAAGCCCTTGTTTCACCTAACAACATATCTGTCAGCAGCAACAGCCTGGTATTTTGGTAGAGATGTGCCCTAGTTTCTGTCAGTCACATCTGGATGTAAACCAAAACAGTCAAGAAGACCATGATTGACACATTCAAACTGCTGAGGCAGCACATTTTAAAGGCATTTAGTTTAACTCACTTGGTGCTGTGTTGGAGCAGGGCCACCAAACACAGGGGCTGCCAGCAGCGGTTTTGGCCCGACAGCAGGGCTTGCTGCTTGGGGCCTTCAGCAGCCACCCTGTACAGCTTCGCCAGCCAGGGCCAGCAGAGCCAGGAGCTCTCTGGAGAGGCACAGGGACATGCATAGTAAATCCCTCCAGATAGCAGAGCACCTTGGCAAGTCTGGGAATGAACACCCTTGGAGAGCCTGATGGCCTTTGGTTGTCTCTTGAGGATGTTTTTTCTGCTTAATTGTGGTTCATTGTTCTAATTCCATCTTTATGCCAGGACTCCCTCTCAAGGCAAGGTGAGATTTTGCATCCAAAGTCTGCCTTGTCCATCAGCCTTCCAGGGCACACGGGCTTTGTGCTCTCTGCACTGGGCACTCACACAGGGATGGCGTACGTCCTGCTGGAGGCTATGGCCTGTGTAAAAGCTGGAAAAGATGAAGAAGGAAAATTTGGGTGCTGTCTGATTCTTCCTATTCTGTGGCATGCTGGAATTTTTGTTTTACTTGTTAAACAAGTAACGGTATGCTCAGGATTTAGCAGTGGGCTGCTGCAATTCAGTCAAATTCTTTGCTTTTTCTCCCATGAGAAAACAGCTTTCATGAAGCCACTAAGTGGCATTGCTGTCCTGTAACAGTAGCCCTGACAAAAAGACACAGGATGGTTCCTACAGAGCTACAAGCCAGGCTGCTCCCTGAGTTACCACAGGAAAGCAGTCCCACCAAGCACATCCAGCCTGCGGTAACATGAGCTCTCCGGTGCCAAATTCAGCTGCACTGGTTTGCTCATCTGGTGAATCCCACCTCTTTCTTCTGAAGCTTCTGTCTAATTTTTTGGAGCAGATCACAAATTGCTTCACCTCTCACCTTCCTCTAACACACACCTTCCTCGTGAGGACAGAAGCACTGCAAGTTTTTAACCACAGCTGAGATTCTGATGCCAGAATTTCTTATCCTGGTTGGCACCTCTACTGCTCCACCCCGGTGAGCAAACACTCCTTTTATCTCCTAGGAAAGTCCTAGGGACTGGTCCTAATTATGCAGTTAGCAATTATGTATTTGCCCCCAGCAAACTGTTCACCAGGTTCTGTTGCCTCCCCAAATATTTTGTTTACAGTTAAAAACACAGTAATCTGATGAGAAGGTCCTAATCCATATAGCAAAGGGACTAAATTATACCCACACTGGTACAGAGCACAGGGGATTTACAGAAGGCTGAGTAAATTGAGATATACTCCAAAGGGGAAAGTACATTTCCCTTGACCATCCAGAGCTCATCAAAACGTAATGAATATGCAGATGCCTTTTGACATGCATGGAAAGTTGTAGGCCCAGATTGCACCAGCGGTACTCAAGCAGTGTCTCCCCCCCAAAGTCACCTTGGCTGCTTCACTCAGCTGGGAGCATGTGTAAATACAAATGAGCAAACTGTTTTTCGCCAAGGCCACTGCTGCTCTTTACCATGCAAAATGTTGTAGATTGTTTCTTGAACACTGGGCTTAAAGTGCGTGGGGGATCGTAATGCAGAGTGGTTTTAGATGTAAGACTTCTCAAGGCGCACTAGATCTGGAATCAAAACCAAGCAGAAATTGTTAATTTGTGATTGCGCTGGCTTCCTTGTGAGTGGTAGCTTGTTAAGTTAGAGAGGCTGTTTATGTGTGAGATGAAGTGTGAACCAAGATCATCGCGCTAATTTTTTCTAGTTTACACTGTTCATTTAATTTACACTAGATGTGCTGCTGTACAAGCACAAAGAAAATAAACACATGTGAGGCAGGAGGAGAGCGACTAACCAAAGAGTCTCTCTACTGTGAGCAGCTGTAATGTTTGAAGACTCACAAGTTTTACTGCACTTAATCCCCCGTTTGGGTCAAAACCACATTTCTATTTGTGCTTACAGCTTGTAACATAAAGCGGAGTCATGCGTTTTCCTGTGTGTTCTCCTGCTGTCTGGTGGTATAGAGCTGCATCTGCTGTAGCTTTTTTCCTTATGCCTCAGATAATGATAGTATGAATATGGGTAATCGCAAAGCAGCTATGGGCTGCCATTCCAGGCGCCGCCTGCTTTAAATCTTCTATAAGGAGGTTTTGTACAAAATGACTCATTTAAGTGCTCATCTTCTTTGTGTTCTGCATCCACTGAGGTCCCCCATCTTCAATCTTCTTTCTCAAGGTGGCTAAAAAAATGGAATATCCCTGCAACAGGACTTCCAGCAAAACTGCATCAGCCTTAGCAACAGCAGAGAGGTTTTCAGGGAAAAGCGTGTGTGTTTGCATGTGTGTTTGCAAAGTTTAACGATGTCACCCTCCTGTTGTGTATCGCCCCTGCTTTCTGCCTATTATCCACAGTAATTCCGAGAAGCGAGGAACAGTGAGACTTCACTTGCACGCTTTGTTTTGCATCCATAATTGCCCAGGTTGCATGTACGAAGTAGGTCTATGGCTTTGCAGACCTCAGGGTGCTGCCTCTCCAGGTTTTAAAAGGGACTTGGGAAGTTAAAAAGAGCACTTCTGTCTGAAAGCTTTGCCCCTGCTATTGCCATAAGTAACAGCTCACATCACCTGGGCAGGCCAGCGTACACTGCAGCAACCATGTCATGGGCTGAATCAGCCCATGTCAGGCTCTGGTGAGAGAACAGATGGTTTTCAAGCCTCATTTGCCCCTACTTGCAAGTCTTCCACCACACACAGCTCAGACAGATCGTACAGCCAGGGCTCAGTGGTTTTATTCAGAAAGGAACTAAGCACAGTGACACAGCACTGTATGTCCCCTCTGCTTCCATGCTGAAGGCAATGGGCATCAAGGGATCTCTGTACCTGACAGGGTTAAGTCATTAGTGTATGCAAATGCAGCAGCAGAAAGGAAAACAAGATGGACAGATGCATGCTGCTTTGGCAGGACTTTCACTACAAAGGAAATAAAGTGATGCTAAAGTCTGCTTGGAAAGGTTGCTCAGCAGCAAAGCAGCTGGGACAGGGAGTGTCTGTTTTGTGTATTGCCTCATTCTTGCCCAGTCTTTAGCAGTACCATAATAAAACAGATGAATAATCATAACTCTATCTCAATGCACATTTATAGTTTAAATCCTATGCTAATCCTAGCAGTGCAGTCTATTGTACCTGAGAGAGGAAATCGGGGAAAAAACCCAACCCTGGCTCCAAGCTAAACAAGTCTCTCCTCTGGAAAAGTAATTAACAGCTGGTCTCCATGGAGCCTTTATCACAAAATCAATAGTAGTCAGTTCTGATTTGCCTTGTTCTTCTTTACTTTGTGCTGCTTTCACTGTTTATAAAAATGTTTGTGGGTCTGGCTGTTGGACTTTCATTGGAAAAACAGGCTAAGAGGGTTGTGTCAACTGAGGTGCATGAAACCAGTTAAGTTTGCTTTGTATAGAGATTTTAGCAAATCTTAATTTCAGGATTTTACCCTACCTTCCCTTTCCCGAGCTTCCTATTGCAAGCTACCAATTTTATCTTCCTTGTGCCAATACAGAAATCATATAAAAATTATGACTTTCTATTGATTTTAGCCTCTATAATCCAACTTAGGAGTTTGTGGGTTTTTTTAAGACTACTGCGACAGCAGTTGCCCTGAACATAAGAAGATTTAGGGGTAACACCAGTGGCAAAGTAGAAGATGGGGATGCTTCTACAGCTATGCACACAGGCTAGGCTTCCTGTAGGATCATCTGGAAAAGCTTTAGAAACCTGGAATGCATTCAAAGAATCACTAATAATGAGACCTAGTAATCACCTTGCTAAACGTACGCCCTTTTTTCAGCAAGGGAAGGAGCAGATGGACATTTATTGAAATAAGGATATTCTTGCTGTAGAGGAATTACAGAAGAGAATGGCCAGATTCTCTGTCAAATGGGTGTTTAAACTAGATAGGATAGTCTTATCATGGATAACACCAAAGTTGTTGGGCCTTATGTGGAAATCACTGGATAAATTTCTCTGGCTAGTGTTCTGAAGCAGGTTAGACTAGCTGCACGCAGTGTTTTCTGCTGACCTTGATAACATGAGCATTTTAATCTTCTGGCTGCCTGGTACAGTCAGCACGGCTTGTAGCTCTCTTTTCATACATCTTCTGAGAAAATAGGACCCTCTCTCAGAGGACACAGAAATGAAGTCTGACTTCACATGCCTTTCTAGATCAGCTAGCCTCTTGTTACCTTTCTCTCTATCCTTTGCTTGGCTTTGCCAATTCTCATTTACCCTGACCTTCAGGGATGCAATAAGAAGGGACTTGAAAGTGGAGTTATGTTCCCTTATCTGTTGGCTGCAATCCAAGAGAACAGAGCTGCCTGGGAACGCAGACTTTATGGGGTACCAGGGTGTTAAATATTTATTATATAATGTGCAACCTACACACCATAAAGGCCTTCTTTCCTTCCTGTCCTCCTTTCCACCTTTTTCTTTTTTTTCACCCCTAATAAACTCTCTAGGCTACAAACAGGGAAAAAAAAATCCAAGCTCAAATCAAGTCGTGCTGCTCTGTGTTATTGACAGGGAGGCCTTTTTTCCTTTTATACAGTGTACAGTGCTGTGGATTTTTCTCCTATGGATTCTGTATTGGTTTTTCCCCTTACTGTTTGTAACAAAATGGGGAAATGAGATTAAAAATTCAATACTGAATGCAAACAGACCATTTAGGTTATACTTTTTCAGTAGTGCTTCGTGTTTACCTTACCGATATAACCTTTCCAGACATTGGCCACTTCTGGTATGATAAATAAATATTATCTTTAAAATAGAAGCCTTACATCACTGCATATGTAATAGATCTGAAAACATGGACACTTAATAATCACCATAAATAACAAACAGCTGTTTATAGGTACAGAGATGCCTGTCAAGCCATGAGCTTTTATACGCACAAGAACATGGAAAGTGAAATCAAGAGTGAGAACATGTTGACCCAAACCACATCTATAAAAGCACTGTCTCCATGGATTGTTAGGAAATGGAAGTTCTTTAAAGGAAATGTCAGATTTTTCTTTGAAGTTCAGATGCTTCTTGATCTTCTTTCTGCTCTCAAAATAAATAAAACCTAGTTCCAGAAAAATAGAGAAGGCAAATGCACCTATACCAAGACATATTTTTAGGATTTGTAGAAAGTAGGGAAAAAAAATGTAGAAAAGTGGGTGTGAATAAGGATTTCTGGGTCAGGGTCTGACCTGCCATTGTACTAGAGAGCACCTGGGTATGGAAGCTGCGGCTGAGACTCACTGGGACAAATGAGCAATCTCCTTTTACCATCTACCCTGGATTCCAGGGATTTTCATCTCAGCACTGTCAGTTGGGGGTTTTAAGAAATGCAAAATAACAACAAAAATATCAACAGAAGAGACCCTGTCCTTTCTAAAGTCGATAAAAATATATTTTGGGAATTGAGTGCAGCCAAGATTTCACAAAGCAAAAAAGAGTTGAAATCACCATGTTTCTCCTTCATCTCTGTAAATTGTGGAGGTTTTTTTCGTAAGTTCATTTCCAAGCATGCAATTTTGCAAGATCTGAAAGCTTTTCTTTAATCTTGAACTATTCTTTAACACTTGTTACAGCATTACAGGCACAGTACTAGAACTGTCACAACATTGTTTTGTAGCACAAATATCTTTGGCTAAGCAGGTGACTTCTGAAGGTGCTGAGTACATAGCTGATTTTTTCAATTTGCTGGCCAGACTGGCAAATGACTATTGAGATGGAAGGCTACTAGCAAGAAATGTAGCCTAAAAAAAACTCTGAGCACAGCAATCTGCAGATCTCACATACAGAAAAATATTTCTCTATATTTACTTTTATTTGCTGTGATAGGGTAGCTACTTCCTATACCTTAACTGTAGGAAGTGATAAAGTGAATTTTCAAGTGACAGAAAGAATGTCTTATTTTCCTCTTTACTGAAATGATTCTCCCTAGTCTTCTCATAGTGCAAAACTTTTTTGTTTCACACCAAGCTCTAAAAAGCTCTTTTGGAAGAGACAGCTTCTTCACTCTTCCAATTTGGGATGTTATGCAGAAAGGGGTTTTGTATTTTCAGGATGTGACTACTGGCTGATCTATTAATGCAGCACTTCTGTAGTGGATTCCTTGGCCAGAACCAGCTCTGCTGCCTAGACCTGAGTCTGTTCAGACGTGATATTTGCATTTTGATCATTTCCTCACCTGTTTTCAGATCCTTTGGCCTCTCAGGCATGAGATGAGGTTGAAGGTAGTAAAGGACAGCACACTATTGTCGTTGCTATTTTTCTGCCAACAGCTAGCTAAGTTATAAAGGGAATATGACAATAGATGGAACAGCAGCAAAGAAAGCAAAACCACACATTTTTTATCTGTTGACTCACCCTCACAATTTTTCAAGGATACCTCTAAAAGCAAGCTTTTATTGCTTCTTCTGTGAAGGGGCTGGTATGGGCAAAGACTCAGGTTGCTCAAGTTGTCAACCTGATTCATACCTGAGGAGACTTTGTACTGCATCTTCTAGCTTTGTCACATCACGCAGCTGATGTGCTGCTAATGTTTCTGTGTACTTCTCTCAGAGCTGCTGTAACTGCAGCTTTAATGGGGCAGATATTATTTGTTCCTTATTCAGGAAGTGAATTCACATTGAAGCCCGTGCAATGTTGCCCTGAACAGGACCAAGATAGTCAGTTTATTAGAGTCTGACAGAAAGAACATTCAAACTAATGGGCTTTAGCTGACTTCCAAGGACAGGACATGCAATTGGGCAGTGCCGATGCATATAGTGTGAGACACATCCTCAGCTACTGTGACCTAAGTCACTGCAGATAACTGAAGTCAATGGGGCTGTGGCAGCTTGTGCTGATAAGCTCTCTCTCTGTGTGGAGATGGAGGAATAAAATGTCTTCACGCATGGAGAGAGCCTACAAGGGTACACAGGAAAATAACTGGAACTGTGGGAAGACAGTAAATAATTTCATCAACATTTCACTGGGAAATAGAAAATAATACCTCCAGCTGATTATTTTCAAGCAGTCACATGATGGCTTGTGGAAAGGCTGGATATTTCTCTTTGGAGTCCTGTAGTAGTGCTAACTATTACATCCACTACACCCACTGCAAATATTGCAGGAAATATTTGAAAGAGTTGTTTAAAACTGGCTAATGTCAAGTTTTTCTATAAGCTTTAAGGTATTTCTCCCTCTATGTGGAGTTAACATCTTTCCAAAATTCAGATATTGATAACTAAATAAATAACTATTTGACATCATTCCCACTAGAGAAAAGCAAAGTCACTTTGCATGAAAACTCTACCTGTTAAGTAATTATGCTCGGAAGAAAGCCCAGACCAGGTCTCACTCCAGGTAATATTTATGTGGGGTATTGATGTTGGGTAATGACAACCTAACACATCCAACCCAACCAGGGGCTGCATGCTTGTGGGACCGTTATACAGGTAAAACACCTGTTGAAGAAGTTGTGGAACTTTTTTTTTTTTTTTTTAGAATAATACTAATAAAACTTCTGTATGGATTTCTGGGAATCTTCAGGGCTTTATAAGATCAGCTCAGAACTCACCTCAGCAACTATGAAGGGGCATGAGCAGAGTCTTGCACAGCGATGAGTAAGCAGTTTGGGATCACAGAACCTGATCTAGGGTGGTAGTGGCTGTCCCATATCTGCTGAGTCCGTGGGAAGAATTACATCTTCTAACATGGCCAAATTAAACATTTATTCAGTGGGATAGGTTCCTGAATGCCAGCAGGATGAAAAAGAAGTGTATAAAGTAGTCTAACACCTGTCTTACAGCAATTTGCATTAGCAAACCAGCATAACACAGGGTCAGAGCAGATTGCAGCGGGGAGAGCTGCAAGAACAGCAACGACTTCCCCTCTTGCTTGTGCAAACTACACAGGAACAGCTTGGTTCTGATCCTGGTCACCGGCACACTAGTCTAATTACACCACCTAAGAATTTCTTCAGCTCCCCAAATGTTCACTCCTGAGTACCACCCAACAGTGGGGAGCTGGCAGAGGAAGCTGAGGCAGATGCATTCTCAGACCCCTCTGACCAAGAGGGCTTCAGGTACTTGTGTTTCTCTGGAAATGTGTCTGCATTCCATTGCCCAACAGGGAATAAAGAGGAATATGACATCTACCACCTTATTCTCCCATGGCTTCATCCCATGACAACTAAAGTCTAAGGGAAAAGCCCTTTCCTTTATCCCCTGCAAAAGGGAAACGTGTGCGGAGGCCTCATGCATCACCAGCGTGTCTTGTTTCCACCTCACACCTTCCCACTCGTTTTCCTCCAGCCTTTCTGCTGCTTTTCCAGCTTTCTACAAACACTTCAAAGCCTGTTTCAGCTTCATACACCAAGTGCACAGCAATGCCAGGATTGGCCAGGCTTATCAGCAGGAGATCTCGAATCCTACACCAGATGGCTGAGAGAGTCTAGCATCTCCTAACAGTGGGGGAGGCAGAGGAGTGACAGCCTGACATGGCTATAAGGAAATATTTTTTTTGCTCCACAGCACACTTTTCTCACTATTAGCGGAGCTGCTAAGACATACCGTGTGCTGTCAGAAGAAACAAGCTCTGGAGAGGGAAGCGGGGAGCACCACTTTAGATGGCGGGCTGCCTTCCCACAGGACATTTTTACTCCTTCTCTCCCTGTTGCCTTCCTTGCCTTAACGCTCGTTGTTGCAGAGGGAAGGGGTTCATGAAGGAACATTGTTGGTTGTTCTTCCATATTTCTGAGATAAAAAGAGTGCCAGAATTAGGTGACTGAAAATAACTCTGGGTGTTTGGTTTGGGGTGTTGTGGGGGTTTTTTATTATGGGCTACTTTGGGGTTGAGGCATGTTTCTGAGTGCTAGGAAAGCGATTTGCTGAGGTCAGACATTTTTTGCCTACCATTACTAAAGCTGCCAAAAGGGGTAGCTGCTTATATGATCTTTTTCTTCAACCTTGAAAGCTTTTAAACTGCTCCCTCTCTTGCTTGTGTTGATGAGATGAACTGTAGCTTGTCCACTTTGCTTGAACCTGACCTCAAATAAATTAAAGCAGACTGTGACATTGTGGAGTAACTTGCTCCCCCACACCAAAACTACTGTAAAAATCAGCCCTTTGTGAAATTGGGCTGCAGAAATACAGGAAAGGTGTGCGCACACTGCATAATGTGTAGAAAAATAAGCTAGATGAGATCCTTGCTGGCAACTGCTTAGCTGTAGAAGCTCGGCGTGCTTCTGGCTACACGGCTCCAAGCAGGGTGTGTGACTTGGCACTGTCCCAGCTGAGCTGGTTGACATTGCTTGGTTCAGGACCAGCTGGCTATCTCCCTCCCCGCTCTACTGCAGCAGTGCCGCATGGATGTGCCTTTGGAGGTTGGTCCTCACTCCAAACGTTTAAAGTCACATTAGGCAAAGAGGAGGGGAAGGGAAGTAGAATGTGCCCACTTCTGCACATGATCCGGCTGCAGTCAGCTGAGGTTGTCTAGAAACAGAAACTCAGTCTCCCGAGTCCAGGCCAGTCACTGAGCTTGACCAGAATGGTGAAGAACATTGGGAATGTCAAAGCTTCACTTCATAAGGCTGCTGGCAGAGATTGTGCTACGAAGAAATGGTCTCCCGGTAGATTCATAAGCAAATACCACCATAAAATGAAAGTTATTCTATCCTGCAGCAGAGCCTATCAATCTGACAGTGCATGTGTCCAGATTTAATTTATGCTTCCAAGTAAACTGGCAGTTAGAGCAATTTGCATGAATTTTTTTATTGGTCGCACAGCCTTAGTGTGGACGGAGCACAGATCCAGCAGCATTTCAAATAAACAGGCTCTCTGCCTCAAGACAAATTCTCCAAAGTGGCTGAGATCTCCATAATTCAAACTGATATGCTAGGAGAAATGGAGATGTGTTCAGCTCAAGACATACAGTGCCATGGCAACAACCTTAGCGGCACCAACCTGAAAAGGTAAACAAAATGATGAAATGCTTTAAGATGAGCATTAATCAAAACCTCAGGGAACCTGGAGCAGGTTCAGAGCAGGATCCATGCTCTGTATGTTAGACCCCTTCCGCCAACCTTGGCGCTGCTCCCATAAAGCCATATTGTGGTATTACACATCATCTGACAGGAGACGGATGTCGTACGAGCCCAGCCAGGAAGAAAACTGTTCCCCCCACCCCTACAAAAGGCCATGTGATTCATGATTTTCCCTCAGAGCTTGCCACTGCATTCCCATCTCCAGCACATAAGTGCCTTACTTAACATTGAGTCTCACCAGTCGATTTTTCAGCATTCTGGCCCTCTCTTCAACCAGGATTTCTCAGCCTGAAAAACGTAACTGTGCTAAGGTTCTTTTTCCCCCAGGGAATGCCCTCAGTCCCTGACTGCGTACTGCAGGCAAGCCGGGAGCCTCAGCATGCTGGATGAGCAAGCTTACTCTTGGCTTGAAGAAGAGTGGACAGGAAAAAACAAAGACCCGGAGCTCCCCAGAAAATGTAAAAGCTGGTCCCCAAACCTCCCCCTATTCCCTCTCCAACAGACAAAGGAAATCTCATTGGGATCAAGACCCCTGTTGTATTTTCTTTCTATTCTCTAAATGTGTTTTTCAGTAACTTTGTAGACCTTTTGGGCAGGCGGTGGTTTGCCTACATATGTAACCAGAAGAAAGAAGATTTGACTATCTTGAAATCACTTTCTTTTTCTTCACCTTTTTGCCAGACAACCAGAGACCCTAAATTTGATAGAAGGGAATTACACCTTGCAAACATAGAACAGGTGGAGCAAATAGCGCTCATTCAAACTGTGAGCTGGGATAGGTTTACGTTTGCATTTACAGCTGAAATCTCAACAGTTGTTCCTAGGCCATTCATCCATAGAAGGAAAAAAAAGTGCTGTCAAATATAATATTTTCTAGGAACCACTTATCCACATTTATTTTAAAAATAGTCTTTACAAATGGATACACTTTAAGAACAAGAAACACAGGATATGAGGAGCTAATCCTTATTAACATTGTATGTGTAATTGTTGTTATTTTTCTCTAGGTATTTATTACAAGTTTGAAAGAACTTGTTTGTTTCCTCTTAAGTCATTGCAAAAACAAACAAGCAAAATTGTTACTACTGTTGCAGTAACAAATACAAACAAATAAAAATATCTCATCCCATTTTAGTTAGCTAAATAAAGTTTGTGGTTAGTTGCTTTTCTATTTACTTTGGACCTAAGGATGATAGTGTTGGTGGAAGGAAGGAAATTACACAGTAGATGACTGCTGATTAAATTATTATAATGCTCGTGGCAGGGAAAAGGGCTTATCCTGTAATAAGTATACACAAAATATGCTGAGAAGGAAAAATGCAACTCTGAATGAGCTTGTTCCTGCTTGCATTAGGGTCTGTGGCTGCGGCACACCAAGGTGAGCCCAGGCCCTTTGTAAATGGTGCAGCTGTGTCCTGTTTTGAAGACACAGGTGGAGGCATAAGGTCCTCCAGACCTGCCTGGGCATCGTGCTGAGCTGATCTGTGAGCTAAGGGAGCTCTCTGGGCATACTATGAAACCAGCATCAGCAGAGCAACAGTAGGATATTTTCTGCTTCTCGTTAAGTGATGGCAACAGACTATGGGAGGTTCAGGTCAGCTTTTGGGAGGAGGTGCTATAGGTGTTTTATCTACAGATGACTTTTATTCCCTTCTCTAGCCCATCACCTTTTTCCTCATAGTCTGCTCTCCCAGACTATCTTGTATCAGGGTTCCTCTCTCTAACAGGGGTCACATCAAGCTACGGATTTAAGCATAGCTCTTTCTGAAGTGTGAAGAGCTGGTAGCAGTTTGTATTGCATCATAAGCAGCCCCCAACCAGAAACCAAATTAATTTGTTTCTGGGAGCTAAAAAAATTGAAAATCTGATGGCTTTTCTTGCTTGTTCTGTTTAAAATTACTTGGTCTCTTTTTGAGCGGAGTGGTTATATTTGCTGGAATATGCCATGGATAGGGGGAAACGTTTTCAAGAAAAATATCTTCACTGGCCTTTCTTGATCAGAGACTGAGGTTGCTGCATTCTTAGTATTTACAAACTGCTATATTTGGGTAGCAGTCCCAAGTGCTGTGGGTATCTAACACCCTTGTTTCATACTGCACTTTGAGATGCACAGGTTTATTCTGTAACACTTGTCCAAGATGATGAGAGAAGGACTGACTTAGAGGGATTTTTCATTGCCAGAAACAGTAAGAACAAGATGGCCTTAATTCTGCTGCTTGGCCCTGGTCATTCTCATGGTGGAAGCTGTTATTATGATTTTTGGCTCCCTGCCCATCAAAACTAAGCATGCAATTAACATTAAATAGAATATGGGATCAAACCAAGAGCAACTTCTCTGTGAATCATTAGGGCTGAAAGGTTTTTTTTCTTCTTCTGTTCTAACAGATCCCAGCACAAAATCAGAATGAAAGCAAGCAGTTGGTGTGGAGACAAATTTTAGGCCTTATACCTGACAAGGCTGTTATAAAAGTAATATGCCCTTCTATGTATCTCTTATTATGCCTAGATGTGAGAGAGTGGCTGGAACCTGGGTGTTAGGTTGTGGCATATAAAGGCTGGAGCCCTTCTCGCAGAGGTGGCACGTGATGTGTATATTTAGCAGGTATTGCCTTATATTGATCTTCAGCATTGTGTTTTAATGTATTGTTAGACTGTGCCGGGGTTATGGAGTTACTGCAGATGAATGCTACCAAGTGTATGTATTTCAACAGTGATCTGTTTTCACATTAAAGTATGGAAAAGGGATGCTGCCTGCTAGCTTCTGGAAAAAAAAGCCAGTGAGATTAAATCTGACTGGAAACATTCCACAGTTTCCTTTTAAAAATTGCAATCAGACACATGAACGTTCTTTCTATTTCATTTGCCTGCTGTGATGAAGGACATCACAAAACATTCCTTTGGCTAAAGGAGGTGAAATACAATAAAAACAACAGGCAAAATCATTCATTTCATTCCTTGCCCCTGAAAAACTTCTTGCTGCAGAGCCTGTGCTCTGACTGTGCCTAGCCCTGCAGCTGCCCTACAGCTCAGTGTCCCTTGGTGATACCAGGACGGGTTTTTTTTGTATGGCCCACTTGTAAACCAGGCAGTCACTGACACAGGATTAGCTGGGAGAGGGCAGGGAGATGGATGAGCTAAGACTGTAAAGGGTCAGACCAAAGATCCAGGTGCCTCATATTTGCATAACCAGTTTTTCCGAGATCCTCTCCACCAATGTTTGCTACCTAGAAAAAACAACAGCCCAGTTAAGGCATAATTTTACTTATTTGGTTAAACTATTGTGTTTGACTACAAGGCTATTTTGTTCTAAACTAATTTGGCTGGAATGAATTAAGCCTAATTTTGAAGGCACTATCAATCTTAAACCAGATTTTAAAATGCCACAACTACATGTAAAGTCTTGATCCAGCTTAAGTTCATTCAGCTGGTTTCTATCTGTACAGCTATGGCATCATGCAACCACAACCTAGGAACTAGTTTGAGTAAAAATGAAACAAAAAAAATATTTTCAGTTTTGGCCTTTTTCTTAAGGTAATTATGTGAGAAGCAGATTGCCAAACAAGAGTCTAGTTCTGAAAACAGGTATGCAAACCTCGACAGTGATATGGTGCAAGTTGTGTAGGTAAAGCACATAGATATATTTAGTTTCCCAAATCAATGTTCATGTGCTCTTTGCTAAAGATTTCCTACAGCAAGTAGTAGACATTGTCAAAGAAGGCATGTAATTTTCTTTTCTTTTTTTCACTTTTGTTTGAGCTTTGAAACACTAACAATCTTTGTAGCCATTGAAGTGTTCTTAGCAAAAAAACTTCTGCAAAGGTCTTTTTGTCACCAATATCCCCAATTTCAAAAACAAAGAGTATTAACGTGCAATACTTTAAAATTTTGACTAATCCTAGGAAATATCAAAATATTCTTTTGGATGAATGGATAATGCTCTGCTCGAAACCATTAAAAGTTGTAATGAAGTTTTGAGGAGTAAGAAACCCTGTAAGTATAGGGAAAATGGAAATTACAGCATATTCCATGCAGTTACAATTCTGGATGCCATAAAACTTATACTGGAAACTAAAATATTCTCAGGTTAGAAACTCATCTGAATTTTCTCTTCTAATGCTGTTCTTGACAGTGTAAGTGCATGAAATCATGACAGATTAGGCACTTAAAGCAGGTTTTTAAAGTGCCTAGGAGATAAGAATGCCTGGTTCCATCCCCTTTAACAGACTTCGGGAAACCCTGAGGCAGTTTTTATAGATTTGCATTAGGCTTTTCTCCAGCTCTCCAAACAGAGTGTGTGGCTGCCATTGCATGGGGGGATGATGTAAATGACAAACACAGAGTGTCAGCACTGGTCAAAAGCTAAGGTGACCTTCAAGCCCTTTAATGCTTTTGCAGGCGTAACAGAGCTAAGGGCTGAAGTGGGACGTTGGATCGAGGCAGCAAAAACTCGGAACCACTGCAGATGTAAGGTGCAGAGTGGAGTGGGGAAATGAGCTTTGGCAGGTAGAGACATTCCGAGATAATCAGCCTGGAAAGGAAAACAAAGGACTTGGTGTTGGAGAGGAACATCATGGACAAGAATCAGATGTGTTGTGCCTTTATATCTAAAGGTTAAAAAATAGTTCACTGAGTCTTCAAGCAGCAGCTGAGTCTTAAACAAGAGCTGCCTTCTTTAACTGAGGAAGGTAAAGAAGAGCAGCCTTGATCTTGGATAAGACAGTGGTGGTGGTTACACCACTCTTGAACCAAGCAGGCTCTGTAAAAATATCCAGGCTTTCCCTCTGTGCCTGCTGTGGCTCCTCTGCCACATCTCCCCATGACAGAGACATCTGCCTTCTCTGTCAGTTGAAGAATCTGCCTGGCAAAAGTGATGCTCCCTAAAGCATAGCCAAAGGAATTTATCCACGGTATTAATAAGTCACTGTGTTGCAAAACATTCTGTGCTTCTACCACAAATTATATTTTTTAAGTAATTATAGGTCAGAAAATTGTGTTATTTTTTTGCTGGTGCTTTATGAAGACTGTTATGATCCAGAACTCAAAGTACCATATTTTTGCACTTCATGCTGCTAACTTATAAGCCATGGGGCAAATCATGAGGGCCACATGCATTTTGTCTTGTTAGGAATAGAAACAGCACATGCCAGTTAATGCTAATGATTCCAAAATGGAAGCTAGTGTGCCTTTTGCAAAAGGACAGTTTGGTTTATAGAACTGAAATATGAGGAAGACAACAAATTCTGAATAACATTTAAGAACTAAGTAAGACAAAGAGGTGTGTTGTTTGCACAAAAAGTTTAGTAAAATTGCCATTTCCTTTCTCTGTATGGCTTGTGGATGTCACACTAAGCAATTAACATGATATCTTTGGATTAATCCCAAACTATATTTGACTTCTCTGCACACCCATAGAGGAATGACTGCTTCTCTTCCCCTGGTAGCAGGAGTGTGCAGTCAGATCCTATGCTGACCATACAGATCACAGGCAGGGCTGCTTCTCTCAGTTTCTCTCAAGATACCTGCTTTGTGGTTTAACCCACTCACAGTTCTCCTGTGGCTGGAAAGAGGGGGTCGGCTTTGCTAGGAAATTACCCTTTCAGAAGAGCTGGTCCTGTCGACTTAGAATCATAGGTTGCTTTGGGACGGAAGGAACTTCTAAATGTCATCTAGTCCACCCCTCCTGCAGTGAGCAGGAACGTTAAGATACTGGCTTCTCTGGCTATGGGCTATATATAGGGATCATATGGCATAATGCCATAAAAAGAAGCATGGTCAGCAGATCAAGAGAGGTGATTCTGCCCCTCTACTTTGCTCTGGTGAGACTTCACCTGGAGTGCTGTGTCCAGCTCTGGAGCCCTCGACTTGAGAAGCACCTAGACCTGTTGGAATGGGTCCAGAGTAGGGTCAGAAAGATGATCAGAAGGCTGGAGCACCTCTGCTGTGAGGACAGGCTGAGAGAGTTGAGGTTGTTCAGCCTGGAGAAGAGAAGGGTCTGGGGAGACCTTACGGCACTCTTTCACTACCTGAAGGGGACTGCTTACAAGGACATATAGCGATAGGATGAGAGGGAATGGTTTTATACCAGAGCAGGGTAGATTCAGATTGAATGTTAGGAAGAAGTTCCTCACCATGAGAGTGCTGAGAACAGCTTGCTGAGAGAGATGGTGGAGGCCCCATCCCTGGAGACATTCAAGGTCTGTCTCGATGGGGCTCTAAGCATCCCAATCTAGTTAAAGATGTCCCTGCGCAAGGCCGGGGG
>NW_009701824.1:48069-72041 GCF_000703405.1 Apaloderma vittatum
GGGGGGGGGGCAGAGTTGGACTAGATGACATTTAAAGGTCCCTTCCAACTGAACACATTCTTTGGTAATGGTTTGAGCTTTGTTCCTGGTTTGAGCTAAATGGAACCAATTCTGTTTGGTGATTTTACTGAACCTTGAAACATGCGTAGAAGTCTGGGAGACAAAGATTAAAGTTCTCGTGGAGTAATAACTTGCTATACAAAAAGAAAAAACTGCACCAGCAGTAAACTTGGACAATGTCTGTTGTCCCAAGATCAGAAAAATACAGGCAGCTCAGTCATCACTGATACCAGATTTGAATAAGGCAAGATAAGAGCTAGAAGTTCAGATAGCCTACATGCCAGCAAGTGATAAAATCACAAGATGCAAGGTCCATCTTGCTTGTGATCTCTGTGATCAGTGAAGAGTTAGATGACAGAGCATGACAGAGCTCCAGCTGAGGAGCAGTACAGACTGAGTACCAAATAGCAAAGGAGGTGAAGAAACCTCAAGTCCCTTTTAAATCTGATAGAGGAAGAGCCGTGTCTCTTGCATCATACAGCAGTCTCAGATTTGGCACTCATTTAACGAAAGTGAGAGAGGTCTGTGTTTCTATATGCTATTTTTACTGTCTTAATTTTGTTCCAAAAAGTACTCTGTCTTAGAAAGCACATAGTTTTGTTGTATATGAAACAGAGAGGGTTTCTGAAATCTTGACACTTCATGAGACAAGGAAAAGTCTTCATGCTCAAGGAGCTTCTCACTGAAATAAGAAACAAAATGGTAAAAGCAGGAAAAAATAAAGCTTGTTCAGAGATAATTGCCATGGGAAAAGTAGGCTACGCTGGTACTCTGTGAGGAAAGCTGAGAATTGAATTTGAACAATTATCAGCAACCAAGGTCCCACAATATGGCTTAAAGTGCTTGCTTTGCTGAGAACTTCTGTGCAGAGTGGTTGAACTAAATGACCTTTAAAGGTCCCTTCCAACCTAATGCATTCTATGGATACTCCATTAAAGAAGTGAGTCTGTTTCCTCCATGCTTAAATCAGAGGAAAACCTAATTACATTTTGGCTGTCTTCTGAGCAAGATACACCCTGAATTAAATAAAGATGCAGACCGTGGCCCAAGACAAGCCACAGTGTATGTGTCCATGTACTAGCATATACTTTCAGGTCATTTAGTGGTCGTGTGTTTGCAGTCAGATCTTTAATTCATCTGTAAGTGCAAGAGTGAAGAAAGAAATGCTAGGAATTGTCAGAATACCTACCAGTATATGCAGTTGCAAGATATAACTATTTGGGACACTTCACATTTGTCTGAAAGCATAAAATACAATATTAATGAGCACAAGAACTAAAATTTAGAGCTCTCAGAAAACACAGGAATGGACATTATTTGTGCAATCTTTATTTAGGCCTCTGTGTCTGTCTCTTGTATTATACCCTTAGCACCAAATAGGAAGTCTGCAACTGACCTAGAACCTTTGACTCATTTTCTGATGCTTTAAGCCTGGGGGGGGGAAAAAAAGACAAAAAACCCCTCCAACAACAACCAACCAAAAAAAACCACCCCACAAACCCAAACCACAACTGTCTTTTTCTGCAGTTCTGTTTTTCCTGCAGTTCTTCTCCTCATGCACTGCCCACTCTGTGCACTGTTGGTGTATTCTAGGAAGGAAAGCATTTAGATTTGTGACACAGACAGCTAATATTTATGCTAGGGCAATAGCTAGTAAAATAGAAATAGCAAAGTAAGTGGTTTTGGCCTATGTAGACTACCTACTAGGAGTTGATGTATATGCGACACCAACATTTTATAGACCCATGTCTAACCCTAGTGCACAATCTCCAGGTGTCAGTAACAGGATGCTGTGCTAGAGATCGGAGTCAATGTGTTAAAGAAATAGGGACATAGTTGCCTAAATGTTCTTGGGAAGTTATTTCAGGGCTGAAGGAGGGGGAAGAGGCAGGGAGCTTTTTTTAAAAGAAAAAAGTTCTAGTGGTTTTACTTCAGTGGAGTAATTCAGCAGCTCTCTGGCTTCCTTATCCTGATCAGTTTGTCCAGCATTTGTGTTTACAGTTTAGCACAATCTGAAAAATGCCGTGTAAGTTACCAGAGAAATTCTCATAAAAGAACGTAGATGCTCACTGACGGCAGATACAAAATTCTTGAGGCAACAAACCTGGCATGTGTAAAGAGTAGCGTAAGGAGTCTGCAAGGAAGATCTGACAGGCAGTGTTAGAAACTAGCTTGCCCTACGTTTGTATATGAAATGTACATATGTGTGTATGTATTTCAGTCAGGACTGCACCGTAAAATACCCCCAAATGGCTTCCTCCTGCACACCATGTCCCTCAATTTTTTTAACCGATAAACCCTTCAGGTCAGGGGTTGTCACACATTTGCCAGCTGGGCCTCATTGTCAACACGGTTTGGAATAACTGCTCAGGGTTTTGCTCATGTATGCTGTTGATTCTTGAAATCTTGCCATGATGCCTGAACCAGGTTTTTCTTTCCTTTCATCAAAAATACCCCTTTCCATTCTGAGAGCAAGGCAAGGCTAATCATTATTATTATCTTCTAGTGGAGTGATAAAACAGTGACACACACGAAGCAGCTGTCACAGCTTCCCTCAGCCAGCCCATCGGCCTCATCCATTTCTTTATGACAATTTTAATGACAGTGCCGTGCTGATGTCAGGGACAGGAAGGGCTGTAGGAGGGGCAGAGCAACGTGTAGTTTGTCCTGTTGCCCAAGGCGACTGAGTGTGCACAGACCTTTGCAAGCTGCAGGAAAAGACATTATATTCGTGGCCCTTGTCTTGCTTAATTATCACTTCAGCAAGACAATTTCATTTCTTTTATCTCCTCAGCCCCTCCTATTCTTTATAAAGATGTCTCCTGGAGTAGAAAAGGTCAGCTATGGAAAAAGTCATAGCAGCAACCAATGCTAAATAAAGGTTAGGTGATTTGATTTGACTCCTGTGTAAACAGCAATTGTGCTTTCTTCTTTGTGATTTATTAATGAGTGAACTGACAGAAATGCCTATATTTAGATTTTATGAAAGGTTTCATTATAATGGGTTCTTGAGACTTTTTCTTTGCTTGAATAATCCTGATGTTTGTCAGCAGGGCTGTCCCATGGCTGTAGAATGCCTCTGCTTTGCTTATGGAGCTCCACACAGCTTTCATCCCTGAGAACAATGTGTATGTCCAGAGTGGTCAGCAACTTTTAAAGAGATGTGAACTCTGCAGTTTCTGGAAGAGGACATTAAAATTGCTTTATCTCTATTCTCTGTAATCCAATAAATGCATATTTTTACAATAGACCATATCCTTCCTTTGATTCCTAGGAGTGACTGCAGCTACTCCAGGCCTAAACTAACATGAGTCAGAAAGAATATTCACTTAAGGGGTTAAAATGTAAAAACAGGAAGGAACTTTACTGGATGTTCTGAAAGCAGAGACATACCCTGAAAAAAAATAAAGCTAAAGTTAGATGCTGAACCCTTTAGGCCTTCTGTTATTTCGGGTTTTTTACCTAATACACTTCCATCTTCCAGCCACTCAGTATGTGAAGTTGTAAGACTTAAAAGTCCCTTGTATCTCACTATGTGTGCTTAATGACATGATTCTTACACCAGCTGTCGTTATCACAGTCCTTTTGGCCTATTGAACTGAACAACATGGAGTTCAGATAGTCTGTCTCTGCTCCAAAATGCCTGCAAGATAAAGCCTCCTGCATAAAGGTTCTATAAAATAATAATACAAACAAGAAGCACAAAGGGTTGGAGGGGAAAGACTTGCAGAAACAGAGTAGGGTTAGAGGGAGATTTAAGGTATAAGACTGGAGGAGTAAGGATTATCAGTTCAGTTGCAACAGGCTGAATATTGTTGATGAGCACCAAAAAGCCAGACATTTTTCAAAACAGGCTTTTGCCTTTCCCTGTCCATTTGTATGCAACACAACACACATTCAAGCTCATGGAGAAAGTGATCTTACACTAGGGAAAGCGAGAGTGAGCCCAACCACTGTGCTGCTCCAGGGCAGCCAATCCACAGCTGATGCCTTGTTGCTAAATTAAGCAACAGGCCAAGGTCTGAAGCAGACATGGACTCAAGGCTTCATAAATCAAATTTCCCTGCAGCAATAGAAGCTTACAGGGAAAAGCAAACAGTGCTCTTGCAAACCCATTCATGCATTTCCAGACTGGGCCTATTTTTTTTTTTTAAGATTTTTTTTTGGCCATTTCTGAACGGTTCAGAGTTATTAGTAAATAAATGTTGCAACAGATTTTTTTACTACATTATAATGGAGTACTTATACTATTACTGCAATATTTACTGAAATTAAACAGTATTGTGTGTGGAAAACCCAAATCTCATCTGCAGGAAAATTGAAACGGAAGCAGTATAAACGTCGGATCATAATTATCCCTAATTGCAAAAGATTTGAACTAAAAAAGAATTGAATCCTTCCACTTGCTGGGCTTGATTTAGCCCTTCATTAGTCAGATTTTGCACCAGTTACAGAGCTACTTTGGAATTCAGCTGGAGTAGCACAGCAGTGAATAATGGGTATGCTTTACGGGTGCACTGCTTGTGGAATCTGAGATTTTAAGGCTTCTAAGGTGAAATTCTAGAGGGCTGCCAACTAGGCATCACGTGAAATTCCTCTCAAGGGAAGAATCTCAAAGCTTTCACTTTTGTGGGTAAAATCCAAATGTTCTAGCTCTCAAGTTGTCCTGCTGGGATGCTAGACCCACTTGAAATTCTCAGCTGGAAAATCTTTTGGTGAATGCTGTAAAGACACTTTCCTTTCAGTGACAATCCAAAGAAAAGTAGGCAGGGCCCTGGAGCCATCTGCCTGGTTTCTGCAGGAAACCTTCCCACTCTGCCTGTTCGGCTGCTCTGTGGCCTGCTGCGGTATTGCCTGTGTTGCAACTGAGCTTGAGGTTTCACTGGTAAAGCCTTGTGCAGATACGCATGTATGGAATAAGGAACAATGAGTGCCAAATGAGTTCACAGTCTCCATCACAAGTTATTCTCTTGTAAGGGACCACTCAGACTTTCCAGGACAATCTGTTTTTCTAGGGCCACTGTTTTGTATAAGTTCCTTGATTTGGTAGTAACCACTGTGTGTCAAGATCCATGAAAATATTTCGTTAATCTTTCAAACCTTGAAAAAGCCACCCTTTATGAATTACACCTTGGAGTATGATGTCTTGTTGTAAGGAGGGCATGTTTTTTTTTATAGAAACTGAAAGGCCCACTTCTTTTTTTTCTGAAGCAGAACTGAGAAACAATTGGTTTCCATATCAGCATTAAAAAAAGAAGTGGTAGAGACGCACCGGGACTTTATCCATGACTTAGGTACAGTTCCACAACAGTTTTGGCCAAGTCTATGTTATGGAGCCTTCCTTCTTTCCAGCCTTCATCTGAGGTAGTGGGAGGTCCCTACACACTTGTAGTGCGATGGTTTGGAGATCTGGTATAGCTAGCACTAATAATTTGGAGTGTGATAGTTTTTGTCCAGATTAGCCCCCTGGTCCAGCTCATGGTAGAGGCAAGGTAGTGTTTATGCTGGTCTGGGGAGAGGTAGGAGTGTGTGGCTGGGGGGCAGAGGCAGGCAGGTCTGTGGCCAGTGCAGACTGCCCTGAAGCTACCCTTCTGGCAGTCTCCAAGCAAAGACCGTGTCTGTGGTCCCTCTGCTGAAGGACTAAATGTCACACAGCAAACTCCACCAAATTTTGTGAATTCTCATATCCTCCACAACAGGATGACTGCATCCTAAATGCTTTTGGGCATGGACCTGGAGCATCCTATGTGCCAGTCAGCCATGTCCAGGAATTGCTTGGGATAGTGCTAGCTGGCACATGAAATACATACAGTCATGATGTTCCGGCCTAGTGGGTTACATCAGTGTGCTCCCTGCCTCCCCCCAGGAGCTTGAACTTTGCTATATCAACATGAGTTCTCCAGAAAAACAGTAGTCCAACTGCATGCCCTGTATTGTACGAGCCCTCTGAGTTGCATGAGGATCAAAAAATCCATATAAAGGGAGAAAACCATCTAAGGTAACTGCCATTTTTAACCCTGTTGAACTCCCTCTGCACCTTTATTTTATGTGTCTGAAATGGCTGTCCTTGCTTCTGCATCACACAGGCAAGGAAAAGCCCTAGAGGAGACCGGGCTAGGTTTGAGTTCAGTGGCTATGGAAAGTGAGCATATTGCTGTCCTCTGTGGAAACACGATTAAGACGAGTCAGTAAACAGCACATGCAGCACAAGAAAAAAAATCCACACACTGCTGACTTAAATGGAAAAGCAACATGTTGATTACTCTACAAACACACTGCATCCCTTTTGTATGAGAGACTTAAAATTAACTCATTTTTCTCCACAATTTTCTTTAATTTGTGGCGAGTCAGTAAGTCATAAAGCTGGCACATGAAGGCTCAGCCAATGCAAGAGGCTATTTGACAGAACTGCCCATGTAAATGTTTCCAACTTGCTTTCCCACATACAGTTATGACATTTTCTCAAACAAAAATAATTTGCTGTGTAGTGGAGGCCTCACTAGGAGCATGCTGTATTTTCTAGAAGTTTAAACTTTTGGAAACTGTATGGGTTCTAATGTTATTGTGAGACATTTCTAATCGTTGGAGGGTTTTTAGAGGTTGAGGTGCCAAGTATTTTTTGTTAGGGACTCCATTCTGCTCCTTTTGGATGTGCTGGGTTTGGCTGGAATAGAGTTAGTTTTCTTCACAGGAGCTAGTATGCAGCTACATTTTTGATTTGTGACCAAAACACTCTTGATAACACAGGGATGTTTTCCTTACTGCTGAGCAGTGCTTACACAGAGTTCTGTTCCTCACCCCAGCAGCAAGTAGGCTGGCGTTGCACAAGAAGTTGGGAGGGGACACAGCCAGGACAGCTGAGCCCAACTGACTGAAGAGATGTCCCTGACCATATGACATCACATTCAGCATGTAAATCTGGGGGAAGAAGAAGGAAGTGAGACACGTTCAGAGTGATGATATTTGTCTTCCCAAGTCACCATTATGTGTGGCAGACTCTGACTTTCCTGGACGTGGCTGAACACCTGCCTGCCCATGGGAAGTGAATGAATTCCCTGGTTTGCTTTACTTGTGTGTGTGACTTTTGCTTTACCTACTAAATCTGTGTGTTGAGATAAAGACACTTATTTTTACCCTTCCAATTCTCTCCACCATCCCACCGGGGGGGAGTGAGAGAGCAGTGAGGGAGAGCTTAGTTGCTGGCTGGGGTTTAACCTTGACACTGGAATACTACAAAACTCACAGTGAGTTTCAGAGAAGGAAGTGACTTTGTCTTATTATTCCCTAGCACGGTATGCATTGTCATGCATCTTCTTTTTCCTTAAATACTCTTCCCTTACACAATGCTAGCCTGTGTCATGCAGTTAAACTGTAAAACAAAAATTGAACTTCAAGTTTGGCCGAAGTTTCAAAGGGCAGTATATCTAGCCTAATTCTATAAGGAGTCATTCGTCTTATAGGAGCATCCCTAATGTCAGAGATATCTCAGCTTGTACTGTTAAATATGCCAAAACCTTCACAGTCACTTTGACCGAATTTAGGTTATCTGTGCAATTTTCTTTGAGAAATGAAGTACAATATGACTCAAGGCACTGTTTGAAATGTCTAGCCCCAGGACCTGCTCCTGACTCTCTCTCCACCCGGTAGGAAACCAAGTCCAAATGTTATAAACCAGAAACGACCAGAAGCATGTCCTCAGAACTGATGTCCAAGAGTTCGAATGGCTGCCAAATGTGATGGCTGGGTCGCTCTGAGGTGAAGAACTGTGGCAGACCCACTCCTGTACCCTGCAACAGGGGAACTATTTTCACCTCCATGCATAAGATGCAGAGGTGCACCCGAGGCTGGAGAGGCAGAAATGAGAAGACTACCCAGAATACACCTGCAGCCTGTGAGAGGCATGACCAAGCAGGGAGAAGGCACTCGGTCACCTGTTTTTGGAGAGCAAGATGCTGCTAGTGGGGGCTGTGTGCATCCTGAGGGAGAAATCCAGTCTTTCCCACAGAGGCTGGCTTTGCTGAGGAAGCCCAGCTAGGAGGTACTGAGCTGACCTGGTTTTATGTAGCCAGGGGTAAAGGGAATACGTGTGGAGACCCTTGTCATCTAACAGAAGTCCTGATCAATACTGAGATGCCCATTAACGGAGGTCAGAGAGCAGCACAGGGCAAACAGGCAAGCACACGAAGTGCAAATTTCCCTGTGCCCTGCTACTGCAGTGGCTGCTATCTGTGATGGAGAGGGGGCTGGGCTGCCTCTGGAGATGGCACGGTTTATCTGTGCAGTTGTGCAGTACAGATGAACACAGGAGGGAATGTGCTTTCATTTCTCTAGCCTCTTATCAATCTTGGTAAATAAATAGGTTTTTCTCTTCAGCTCACTTCTAACTTAATGAGACTAAAAAGAATCTGCCTCTGACTGTGCTCAGCTAAACCTGAGTCCCTTCTTACCAGTGCCACTGAGATCCGAGAAGCATTGCCAACCATTAAGCTAGAATGAGAGCACAATGGGATCCAGCTTTGATTAGAGTTTTTAATAAAAAGCCTCAAACTCTTTGATGGATTCTTTAATGCTATTGGGATATTATTTTTAGTTCTATTCCCCACCCCTATTTCAAGAGAGCCATTCAGTGCATTGGTGATATCCAATTTATTCTTCTAGCTCTGAGTGATATCATCTGTTGAAGTATAAATTGCACCCGTTGCCCTTGGCAGATTTCTCAACAATTCTCCTGATGCCTATTAAAGCAGTTTTATAAATAGACACACTTCATTAATATACACTTTTTAGAAGACTAATTGAATTTTTCCAATATATCCCTCAGCAGCCATTGAATTATTTAGCTAGTGGTAGATGCATGCAAGCTCATGGGCAGCAATGCTGAAGAGTCACCAGTGGCTAAAGGAAATTACAGAATGTGCTCTACTTATGTGTTGGTTGAGATGCTCCTGAGAAATCAGGCGGAATAGGAAGTTCTTGTCAGCACCATCTTGCTGTAACAGTGATGCTTACATGTGTGTTAAAAGACTCATCAGAATTATCTGAAGAGAATACATTGAGACAGAGAAAGGTAAACCCAAGTTGAGAAAGGAAGGAACAGCGATGGACTCTATGTTCAGAACTTGGCATGGCATCCTGGGGAAAAGATCTTCTGCAGAAGGCATAGATTCCACTGGGACCTTTGTTAGAAATCTTAACAGCTCAAGACTTCCTTGGAAGTATTCTGCAGTGATGAGTAAATTCAGCATCTGCTTCACACACAGGTAATTGGCATAAGTAGAAGTAAATGCAGAAGGACAAATGTGAACCAGGGAAGAGTGAGAAAAACTCCAGCACTCAGAGGCAGGGACCAAATTCAAAGATAAGCAAGACAGTCCTGCTTCCTACATTAAAACTAGCGTAGACAAATGGACGTCTAAGTCTGACAGGAATGAATTAAGAAATTCATGCCACAGACTTGTTATCACTAACAGAAAAAAGCTGCATTAACAATTGCACAAGGGCCCTTAGCATGATCAAATATGGAGTACCAACAAACGTTTGCAAGAAACTTCTAAACAGACTTGTGACTTTTAGTGGTGCAGGTAAAACAGGAATTAACTTCTCTATTTTTAACACCTCCCCATCTGTCTATTCTGCTCCTATGCTGCAGGCTACTGTGCGCAGAGAAATGTCTCCTTGAAGCCCTGAGGCTTCAGAGATTTTTATTAAAATCACAATAAAGATGTCTTCAAACATCACATGCTTTACTCTCTCACACCTGAGGATGGCAATTGCTGTCAGGAAGGACAGGTCACAGGAGTAAGTAGCTTTCTGTCTCTCAGTGAGGACTTCCAGGGCTCATTTAGAAAATCTCCCAGCAGCTTTTTATTTATTTTAGGGCAAATAATTCCTCTCTCTCTCTCTCAAAGTAAAAAAACGGGTTGAGTCATATGAACAGATTCAGAAGCAATTTTTTTTCCATATGTAGCCAGTTCATACTGCTCTTCAGCTAGGATCAATAGATTTTTAATATTTTTTCCTCCTGCCAGTCTGATTTCTTTGTACGTATACGCATAATAGGCAACTATGAATGTGTAGAGGGAGAGAATCCTGCTGCCACTAGTATCAACAGCAAACCTGATTCACGTACTTGGAAGTTAATCCTGTTAAGACTTAGTTAAAAAGAAGGCAGCTTGCCAATAGTGTCTGTCTTCAATAATTACTAAAGTTATTGTTTGTCTGTGTTAAAGACTGATGCTGTGCTGAGCTCAAAAGAAGTTACATGGGGGCAGAGTTTCTTCCAGAGGACCTGCAAAGGATTAGGCTTTATTACCAACTGTATTGTCAAACTGGCTGTACTCCACCTGTTACAGGCTGCTGCCTCTGTGTCCTAGCACAAGCCACTTGAAGACTAGTCACAACCAAACTTCCTGTGCTGAAGACAATTCACAGACTGCTTTTCCAGTGAACAACGTGACCCTTTCCACAGAAGAGCAGGAATAATGCGAAGTAACCAGGTATTCTTACAAAAGCGGGGACATCCCAGTGGAAACTCTCTCTGCAGTGACTCCTGAAACAGGATATTTGTGTCTCCTAGGAGCAGGGTACTTGTGCATGTACATGTAGGCTAAAAGGAATTAGAGCAAATCTGTAGTGACTACAGCTGCAAATAACATTTACAAAATACAAATCAGTTTTTCAATTACAATGAAGATATTATCTCAGCAAGAGAACTCACTGCCTTGAAAGACCCTGTTTTGAATAGTAAGCCATTCCCTAGTACGCTTAAATGGCCACAAGCCTTTCAAATACCACGTCGTTCTGTGGAGAATATGAATCGTATGGTCATTATGTCAAAGTTAAGTGAAAAATAGCAGAGTCTTATCCCCGTTTTGCAATCTGGCAGCTAATATTCTATGGATTTATAGAGATTACTATAGTTTGACTTACATCTCTCATATACATAAGGTCACCTCACAGCTGAGTTTTTCTATGGGAGTCCTTTAACTCCAAGAATGTTTCCCAGAGAGCAATGCAGTAAATCTCTTGGTTGGGAACTGAGTAGGTGATACGAATGTCAAGTCATATTTATGCTTTTTTTTCCCCCTGTAATGAGTAAAAGTGATTTATACTTAGACAAAGAGCCGATATAGAAAGACCTCTACAAGTTTAAGATGTTTGTTATTCCAGTGACATAAAGACACACTGTTTTTCTGGAAATCAGAAACATGCTTTCTCTGAGTATTACAAAAAAGTAACATTGAGAGAGAGAAAAAATTTACAGTTGTTTTTGAAAACTCAGATTTTTTTCCTAGCTGGACTTCCACTTGTTTTTTTAAAATCCAGCCCAGTTCATGTCACTACCTTCTTCTCCCGCTCCTTATAGCTCTCAGTACCCAGCGAAAGGAGAGTCGGTTTTATGACTTCTGGAAGTTGCAGCCAGCTGCTTCACTTTTCCGAGCTTTTGCAGCAGCCAGAGGGCCACTGTGCCCAGCAGTGCCACCCTGTGAGTCCCCAGGTTGCCCACTTAACTCACAGCTTTCAGCTTCAGCCCAATCTGACAGCTTTATGACTGCTGAGGGATTTTGTGTCTTACTGGGCCATTTAGATCAGCTTTAAGGCTTTCTCTGTTGCTAAAGGCAGATTCTCATCCATTATAAATTGCCAGAGATTCATTGATTTCAGTTTACTGATAATGATTTCTTCTTAGAGTATTACCGGTTGGCCTCACTTTGATCAAGATGCTGGCTCCGAGCACTCTGGCAGGAAGAAACAGGTACCTTTCTCTCATTTAAACCCAGCACGGTTATATCTGGGGGATAGGGCTGTTAAAAAAAAAAAAAAAAAAAAAAAAAAGGAGATCCAGCTCCTTTAAAGCAACCAGTCACACAGCGTTAGGAGTTTGGCACGCAAACCCTTAGCCTAGAAGGTTATACATATCTCTCTGTGTTTATGTATATAACCACAAAAAGCATTGGCCGTAACAGCTGAGAGCTTTACAGCTTTTCATCTGGGGTATGGAAGCAGTAGAGGAAAGGAGATTTTTATTAGTCTTAATCTCTCACTGTTTTGGCATCCTATTCAGTGACCACATCCAGGATCTCCTGCCAGCTGAATCTGATGATGAGCGGGAAGGCAGGACTGGTCCCAGGCCTCCAGTTTTGGAGTCCTCCCATCAGATGCCATCACAAAGGAGAAAAAGCAGCAGTTGACTCATAAGCTTTTAGCACAAATAGGAAAAAGATGAGGGGCTGAAAGGTGCCGTCGTTCCCAATGGGAGCATGGGGAAATGTGATTCAGTGGAGACTTGTAAGGGTGAGGTGTGTTTGTGTGTTTAGTAGCAAGGTCAGAGTAAATTAAGGATTTTGTAGCCATTCTAGAGGTAGAAGACCAGGAGGAATTGCCGACTAGATTGGAGGAAAACCACAGACCAGGCTGCCCATAGGGTTTTGCCAGCTGGGAAACAGTTCTGTGCTATTTGACAAGGGAACACGGTGTCAATATGAATCCCTTAATACTCAGCAGCTGCTTCTTCAGAGCACAGCAGGGAATATTTTGCCATGCTTTTTCTGCTTTCTGGGCAAAGGAGTGATTTTGCTTTGCAAAGACCCAGGACATAAGGCTGCTAACGGAGCTGCTGTTATGAGAATCTAAAAAAGGTTTTCTCGATATAAAGCTCAAACAATTTTGTGTATGAAGCGGATTTCAGGTGGTTTCTATTCCCAAATATCAATTGTAAGCAGTTGACCGATGATACGGCTACTGACGATTTTTCTGGCTTTTGCTGTTTCACACAATACTAGCTCTGAAAAAGCAGACCTAGACTGAGTCCTCTCTGTCAGCTCTGATGATCATGGTACTTGGGTATCTCCTACTCCACTGTAAGCTTGGCAAAGAAGAAAGAAATCTCTGAAACCCCAGCAGCTCTGTTTCACAGAGAGCTATCTCCTTTGCTCCCAATAGCTCCCAGTTCTGCTACTCGTGATCCCCTGCCCTGTAGTTACAGATTTCTTTTCACAAGTGTCCTGTAAAGTGAACCAAGACCCTAAGAGTTTGACTAACATCACATAAAAGGCTCAAATGGATATAAAATAATGTCAGAATGCAGTGCCCCAACCACTGAACCATTTCTATCTTTCTCTTATTTGGGGAAAAAAAAATTCTTTCCCAAAGAACTTGAGCCAGCCTTAAGTCATTTGTTAGCCTAGAACAGGTTCTTACCCAAACGCACGATGAGACATTCAGAGTTCTCCAGCTCCAGAACACTCATAATTCTATGCCAGTTGGGAATGTTCTGGTGACTAATTTGTAGACTGTAGCAAGTGCATCTTTAACAAATTTGTTTTAAAATATTCAGCCTCTCAGCCATCTAGGTAATTTTTTTTTTTCTGTTTTACTGTTTGGCTTTTCAGAGGAGCTTGGGGTGTTGGTTTTGGTTTGATTTTGCTGTTGATGTGCTGGTGCTTGTGTTGCTGATGTTGTCAGCAACTGCTATTTAATGCCTTTGCCTACACATGCAGCATTGGTCTCAATACTCTTTAGCTGACCTAAATATTCAGCTAAGAAGAATGACAAATAACAATAGTAAGGGAGTAAATGAAAGGCAGATCCATGTTTGTGTATTCTCAACAGTGTATTCTTTAAAATATCATCTCTTTCTGGAATTTTGGGAGTTTTCACCACCGTTTGTACCAAAGCGCAGTTACAAGAATCATTCTTGACACACCTCTACAATGCTTCCTGAGATCAATTCACACATAGTAGATTTTCTTGTCAGATATATGATAAGAATTAGTATTTTTCACCTTACAGTTACACCCTAGGCAAAAAAAAATGAAGTCATTTGGTCAGATATAGTGCCTGACTTTATTTCACAGACCCAACAGTGAAATGCTTTTCTTCTTGTACTGTTACTCGAAATACGCCTGAAATGCTCAACCAACCTTCAGCAAGAAAACTGTCTCGCCTCTGCTGTCTGAAGGAGAGAGATTTTATGATTCTTACACAACTTCATCTGCTAAGCTACACCATAAAGTGCGCTGGCATTCATGGCCAGGTGAGAAGACGAATATTTATTGAGAAAAACTTCAATGCTGTCTTCAAAAGAAGAGGTTAAAACATTTTCCCTAGTAGAAGATGCCTCATATTCTACCCATTTGAGAGGGAAAGGACAGAGGAGGTGACTGGACTCACAGGCAGATGATAGGTTGGGACAGCATTGGAAGAGGAGAGGTTACTTAAGGTTGGCCTATGGAAGTGGGATATTTTGCAATTTAGCCCTGATGTAGGATAAAAATGGGATGGTTCTCTGACCATCTCCTTGTCACTTCTCTTGAATGGTTTGGCATGTCTTGAATACTGGAAAGAAGTGGCTTACTTGCTCTTTTTTTTTTGTTGTGCCTCCAATCTTGTCACAGCAGTATCTAAACTGAACTGTCATGGAAATGCAAAATTCCACAGCACATATCAAACGTTACAGCTAATGTTTCACCTAGCATATGGGTAGTCCCAGTACTGCGAATTGTGGGGAGGCACATTGCTGGATTGCAGTTTAGTTTTGCAAACTGGCCCAAATGCATGTTCATTCATTCATTCATTTGCTCATTCCTAATGTTATTTATCTAGATATTTATTCTTAGATAACAATGATGGCAAGTCCCAAACTGACACAGAGCATGAGGCCTCCTTAGCTCTGTGTGATGGTGAGAAGTCTTGCACGTGTGGTCAAAGCCAGGAATGTGTGGTTGTGGCTACTGGTAATGTATACCTGCTGAGTATATTTTCATGACAGTGAATTCTGCAGGAATATACTGCAAAGAAAAAAAAAAACAAGGCTTGGTAGTTTTTAAATTAGCAGCCTTCTACAGCTGAGCTAAACTCACAGAACATCAGTTTCTGAGTTCAGAATGCTGCTCATTAATCAAAGCTTCTGTCATAAAGCAATGTGACATTAAATTCCCATTAGATGTAGATGTAAAAACTACTTCTTTTTTCCACACTGAGCACCATTCAATATGTTATCAGCAGGCAAGATCATAGAATCATAGCATTAGTTTCAGCTATTTCTCCCCGCCCCTTTTCCATGGTTAACAAGAGCCTAAAGATTGTTTTGCTCAAAGACAAGATAAAACTCTTCTGAAATTATTTTAAGGGACTGACTTTAAAATGATAGTAAAACATTTTTTTTTCTGCCATATGTGACTTACTTCATTATTTTTGCCTTGTCCACTGAAATCAGTAAGAAATTGCCTAGAAATTTCAGTGTCAGCTGTATTAAACCCAAAGACAATTTTTGGTACCCATACATTTCCTTAGGAACAACAGGAAAAATGTCATCTTGCTCTGCTACTGTGAAATAGATATCTTCCAAATCTAACTGCGAATCACTGAACATTGACAGAACATGCAAGCAAAGCACCTTATGATAACTGTGCTGCTACCCCTAATGCAATTCACTGACAGGCAATATGGGCTTTGTTTTTTTGGTAGAATTTGCACTGAAAACAGTGATGTTCTATACTGCAGGAAGTCCATCTCAAAATGCTTTCCATAGGTTCACAGGTCATAAAAATGCTGAAAACATTTAGAATGGGTCCTGTACATAACCCAGATTGATCAGTTCCATCCTGGATTGAATGAATCGTGACCTTCTCATTGGTGACAAGAGTTTGGATGGTTCCTGTAACAAGGAAGGACTTTAGAAGGGCCAGTAATCAAGGAACGGTGGGAAAAAACAGCCTAATAGAAAGAGATACAAGGACAAAAAAAGGAAGGAGAAACTCTCACGGAAACTTTGTCCATTCAAATGAAATTAAGCCAGTGTGATCTCTGTGGTAAACCCTCTTCTGGGAGAACCTCATGGGGAAGGTGCAGGGTGGCCATTCAGGCAGCCCTCTGAAGAATTCTGGCTGAGTCTGTAGGTGAGGGTGTCCGGTGTGAACAGACTGAGCTGTTTACAGCATGTGTGAAAGCTTAAACAGACAAGAAATTAATCCTGAGACAGAGAAGACAGGGCGTGACCTACTTTAAATTGAGGAACTGTATAATCAGTTGATTTGATCAAGTGGAGATAGTCACTTCTGCAGTAAGGAACAAAAAAGGCAAAACAAAGAAATCAAATTCAGCTTCTAGAAAGTACTACACTGAGCACAACTGAGCTACAGCTAAGCCTTTTTAGCCAAAGATAGGAATTTTATTTATTCAAATATATAGAGCAGTTATGACCCATTTCTGAGACCAGTAATATTATTAGACCCATGGCTGGGCAACAGATGTAATGCATGGAAATTGCCAAAAAAAATGAAAGGTTTGACTTCCTTAATTTAGATAAAACAACATAACAGCTAGATGACTGATAAGTAGATTATGATAGATACAACAAAAAGAATGGCCAAGAGAACGTAAGCCAGAACTTTTATATAGAATTCAGGCAAATTTAAAGATGATAACTAGGAATGCTGCTTCACAATGCATAGTTGCATCACAGATAGTTGACATCATACGCCAAGAGGATTCTGGTGAAAACTAGTGAATATATGCAGGAAAGAGGAAGACCTGATTCTTTAATTTTATTAGCCATCTGGAATGGGTGTAAGGCTTTCTGTTCCAATGTAGTACTGATGTGTTTAGAAATCATACTGACAGGTGATTACACCCCAGATTTTTTTTTGGTGGGGAGACACATCTGGTTCTAGACTGGCCTATGGCATATGTAATTATTCTTGGGCTTATTACATTCTTTATATTTAAACAAGAGGCTCCTTCTCAATTCCTTTCTCTTCATTTCCGTTCTCTACTGTTCATGGTACTCATTCTCCATGTTTACATTTGTCCATCATTTATCTACTCACCTTGCAGCACCAATTACAATCACTTGTTATATGGATCAGCATAAAAATCCATGTTGTAGGGAAGGCAATTGTGAGCCATAAACAGCCTTGGGAGAGGTCCTTGGAATGATTGTTTTGGTAGCATGAGGAGAAGTTCCCATCTTGTGCAATGAAATGTGTGGGTATACAACTAGCTGCGGTAGCCCTGCCCAAGGATGTTCCTCTCTGGAATAACACTTTACACAGCCAAGGAAGTAAGCAGAACTAGACTTGCAATTAGAGCAAACAGTTTCTTAAACTCAGTGTAAATATGCAAGCTATGGAGTGGCATAGAACTGTATCACAGAACTGTATTGGGGAATATTTCATATACATTTACCTTCAGCACGCACAACCATTCATAAAGAATCCTTGGGTCATTTTCTTGTTTCTCGAAATTCTAAAACTGTCAAAGGCTTTTGATATATACAGTCAATATGATTTAAATAGAGGCAAGACTCTGAATCCAGAGATCCCATGTGTCTGATACTGCATTAGCTTAATTTATTGTTCACAGTAGGCAGTGGTTGCCTGAGCAGATAGGTTTTCCAGTTATATTATTTGACATCATTACAGTTGAATATGCACCAGAATACCATGTGGTGAGTATGTAATAAATCAGCTCATTATGTCTATAATCATTATGACTATATGTTGTTCCAGATCTCAGTTTTGTTGACATAAAAGAAAGTAAACAGTATAAATTACTGACTAATGAAATGGTTTGTCTTAATTTGTTGAAGGGAAAGGCCTTTTTTTTTGTGTGTGGCCCGTTTCACATGTAGAATCACAGTAATGAATATGTAGAATATGTGTTAAGTGGTAAAAGCAGAACATGAAATTAATCATGCCCAAATGCAGACACTGGGTGAAAACATGTCACAACACGCTGACCAAAGATTCCCATCATATCAAAGGAATCAGAGAATAAGAGACTACTAGATATTGGTAGGGACCTCTGGAAGTCACCTGGTCCAAACCCCCTGCTCAGGCAGTGTCACCTGGAGCAGGCTGCTCAGGACTACATCCAGAGAGCTTTTTAAGACCTCAAAGGTCCCTCTCTGGGGGCCCCTCTCTGGGCAACTGTGGCGTAGCTTGGTTACCCTCACAGCAAAGCTGCCTGTCAGCCCTACCAGGTACCAGTGCCTGGGGTAGTTCCTCCCCAGGCACAGGGCTTTGCATTTCTCCTCAGGTTCCTGTCAGCCCATTTCTCCAACTTGTTGAGGTCCCTCTGAATGGCAGCACAATCCTCTAGTATATGAGCTACTCCTACAGATGTGTGTCACCATCAAAGTTGCTGAGGGTGCACTCCGCCCCATCATCCAGATAATGAATAAGGATATTTAACAGTGTTTACCCCGTCTTCACCCCTGGGATACACCAGTAGTGACTGGCCAAAACCTAGGCTTCCTGCCACTGATCACCAGCCTCTGGACACAGCCGTTCAGCTGCTGTTCAATCCACCTCACTGTCTATTCATCCAGCCCACACTTCATCAGCTTTTCTATGGGGATCTTAGGGGAGTCAATGTCAAAAGCCTTCCTGAAGTCTAAGCAGACAATAATTACTGCTCTTTCCTCATCTATCAAGTCAGTCATTTCACCAGTTTCACTTCCAGTTTATCAAGTTGTTCAAGCATGACTTTCCCTTGGTGAAGACATGTTGGCTCCTCCTGATGAATTTCTGATCCTTCATGTCTGGAAATGCTTTCCAGGAGTAGCTGCTCCAACACTTTTGAAAGATTGAAGTGAAACTGATCTGGGTTCTTCTTCCTGCTTTTTTTGAAGATGGGAGTGATATTTGTTTCCCTCCAGTCTTCAGGTACTTCTCCCAGTCCTCATGATCATTGGAAGGTAATTGAGAGTGGCTATGCAATCACATCAGCCAGCTCTCCTAGCAGTTATGGGTGCATTCCATGAACTAATCTCGTTATGCCCAATCTGCTTAAGCATTCTCTAACCTGATCCTCGTCCACCAATGCTGTCTTCCTTGCTCCAGACTTCTCCTGGTCTCTGGAACCTGGGATTTCTAAAGGACGATCTTGCTAGTAAAGACTGAGGTAAAGAAGGCATTTCCATGTCCTGTGTAACCAGGTCCCCCATCTCATTCAGCAATGGGCCCACACTTCCCCTAGTTTTTTTATTACCTACATCTATATAAAAGCCCTTCTTGTTACCTTTGACATTCCTAGCCAGATACAAATCCAGTTGGGCTTTAGCTTTCTTAACTCCACCCCTGGATGCTCTGACAATGTATCTGTATTCTCCTCAGTTTACCTGTCCTTGCTTCCTCCCTCTGTATGCTTCTTTTTTGTGTTTGAGTTTGGCCAGGAGCTCCTTGTTCATCCACACAGGCTCCCTGGCATCTTCTTGACTTTCTCCTTATTGGGATGGACGGCTCCTGATCTTGGAGGAGGCAATGCTCGAATATTAATCAGCTTTCTTGGGCCACTTTTTGACCTTTGATGATGCCAAACTCTGCTCTCCTGAACTCCAGGGTTATAAGCTCGCTTGTTACCCTCCTCCCTCCCTTCAGGATTCAAAACTCCACCATCTCATTGTCACTGCAGCAAAGTCTGCCTTTGACCTTTACATACGCTGTTGGTGTGAGGTCCAGTGAGCACCTCTCCTCATTGGCTCCTCTGTCACTTGGGTGAAGAAGCTGATGCAGTCCAAGAACCTCCAGCATTACCTATGCCCTTGTCCCTCCTGTGTATATCAGAGTGATTGAAGTTCCTTGAGAGGAACTTCACAGCATAGTCAGAGGCAAAAACTGTCAAGAGGTGCATGGCAAGGACTAAAGATATCTTCACAGTGCTGTAGAAATTCACATCCTTACATATTTTCAACTGAAATCTTACATAGCAGCCTAAGGTACAGCAACTAGCATATTGATTTGTAGAATTTTAGAACCACCATGGATTAGAAAAACACTCCAAATACTGAGTTCACTCACAACAACATACTATTTGTTCTGCAGAACATTATTTATATCCCTTTTCAAAAAAAGGAAAGAAAATATAAAGACCTTAATGTTTAAAGGAAACATTCTTAAAGGAAATATGGCCAACAGAACTTATTCTTTCTGGCCATAAACCGTGTTATCAGTCCCAGTCTAATGATCCAGGAGCATTATCACTGTGGCGGAACGGTGCATCCATTTGTGAGATGTCCAGTACAGCCCATTAGACAGGTGAGAGGTAAAGGGAGAGGGAGATGCTGTGTAACATGTAGAATGAATATTTGCTCTGCTCTGTTGGTTATACGGAAAGTGCATGATCACAAAACACGCACGTCACGTCATCTCGTGCATGGTTTTCCTCCTCAATACATTTGTCTCTAATGGTACAGCTGCTGACTGCAGCTATCATACCAGAGGACCTTGTTTGGCTCAGCTCCCAGTCCAAAGTGAACGTGTTCATCCAGTCATTCACTTGTTTTTTGCAATAATGGGAAGCAAAGGTGTAAGTGCCTTCACAAAACTATAAATGTTAAATGTTTGTATTCACAAGTTTGCTCTTCGTTGCTCTTTTCAGTTAAATCTTTAGCTGGAGTGTGGTCTGGGAGAAGTTTTACCTTTATTTACTTTTAAAATAGTCATAACTCCTTCTCCTAAAGATGTGAAAGATGCTGCATTAAAAAAAGGACTTCTACAGACTTCAGATTTGGTATCAATGTTATTAAAACTGAAAATATATTGAAAAATAAGGCAGAAGTGCAACAAACAACAGGTCTGAACCACACCTACGTAAATTTGTGTGTTGTTACTTAAGTAAATGAAACTATGCTAGTTTAGGCCAACTATACATCTTCTCAACATGTTATACTGCTCTTCATTTTAAAAAGTCATCAGCTCTATTTTTTTTCAGATACAGTGAAGTTTCTTAGCCAGATGGTGATATAGTTTGAAGATAAGATTTTAAAACATTCCACAAGAGTCTTCAAAGGCACTGCAGAAGTGCAGTTGTCATTTCTAAGGGTTAATTGTATTCTGGCAGCTCCTAGAAAATCCAGGCTCCCTTTGCCCTGAGCTCTGGCCTAATACATATTAAAAAATAATCCAGCTGCAGTTAAACTTATGCTTTCACCCTGGTCAACATGAGCAACTTAAAAAGGCTTAATTCTTTATTCTCAGTATAACTGAGACCTATGAACACACTTCACTGTAAGCATGACTTTAGTAAGTGCTAAGCACAGTGCTTAAAGCTAAGCAACCATCTATGTTCTGCCCTCTGTGTGAATGCTTTTCTGTATTAACATCTACAAAAAGGTAACATTAAAAAATATATATAGCTGGAGACTGAAGCAGACAAAGAATGAGGAAAATAGTGGTAAATTGGCCATAACTCACAGGTGATTAAGCAAATGAGTTTAAAATTCAGACAAATAAACCAGAATAATCTAAATATCTGTTTTGCATTGATAAGGTGGCACATTGATATGTTGAGACTATCAGAACAGCAGCTAGTGGAGTTCAGTGCTCACAACAGGGTTTAGAAAATGGTTCAGAGGTCTTTAATACCAAAAATGCTCGATGTACCAAATGAAACCACTCTAAGGTAGGCTAAGGGAAGAACAAATAGGTACATGAGAAGATTTCATAAACAAAGTGGCTGTGACCTGAGTGCACGTGTGCATTTCATCACCTTAACCTGTTTCTGCAATTATCCAAGCCTCTTTGATGCCTCTCCTCAGATTTCGTAGGTTGTCATTGCGTCTGAAAAGGAAAGCATTCATGCCCTGCTGGGCATGGGGAAGAGATTGTTAGTTGACCTGTATTTCAGTCATAGTGCTGTTTTCGTTCCTCTTGGATTTCTTTGTCCATCAGACGATAACAAGCAGACCTAGTGCTCAGCCGTGACTGCTGAGAGCACCATGGGCATTCTCAGTAATGGTGTTTATCTGAACTTGGCAGGAAAAGATTCAGGCATGGCTTTTTATGTGCATGTCCATGGAGGGGCTTGGAGCAAAGAAAGCTCCCAACCCACTTCCTTTTTGCCTCCGAATTACAGTCGCTTCTTTCCAGCAGGTGTTAGGACTGAGTCTTCCACATGCTCTGAAGGTGCTTCACAACCCTAAAACAGGAAAGGCCCATGGAAAAGCTTCCCAGCATTTCCAGATGAATATATATGACTCTAATGGCTGTGACTTTGAAGGATGGTGATAGATGGTCAACCACCTCTCCTACATTCCTTTGAAAATCCTGCTTGGAAACAAGCCTGATTTTCACCTTTCTGTGGCAAGTTATTTTTTTCCTGTGCAGGGAAGGTTGCTGTCAAAGAGAATCACATTAATCTTTTTCAGTGACTTGAACATGGGTAGAAAGATGCAGAAAGGAAAAGAAAGCAGTGGAGTGTTAAAGCTATGTTAAAGGACACAGGAAACTTGGCTAGCTTGCAGAATTAATTAACTGGTTAGCTGGGTACCAAGATTGTGATTTTAATGTCTCAGGCTAAGGCAGGTATTATTAACGGAAAGGGTTTCTCTTAAGAATCTACACAAGGAATCTTATGTTTAGAAAAAGTTTAGAAAAACTACACTAATTATAACTGTCCCTTGCTGAGCAAGTCCCTGAGGTCCCGTGAATTCCTCTTAGTGGCAAGGTCTGTAAGTCACTCTTCATAAAAGTACAATTGCTGACAAAAGGAAATTGCATCATCTAGCTTTTCTTCTTCTTTAACAAAAAAGGGGAAGTTTCACTGTAGTAATATTAATGGCAGCAGGATTAATTCTAGGAAGTTTGGTCATGTGTCTTTAAAAATCAGTCATCCAGTAGAATAATGAAAAGGAGTTGAACACTGACTGTTTGGTGACCTGACTTTGTATTCCCAACCCAGACATGAGGAGGGAGAGGATCTGGCTCTATGCAGCCCTCCAGAGCACCAAAACAAAGTAGTAAAGTGCCTTTGTGCTTGGGATGCTCAGGCTCTTCAGAGTATGGCCGATTAGGTTTTGGCACATGTGAAAAAGTGGTTATTGTTGACGAATATTGAAAATATCTCTTAAATTTTCCATGGTTAAATAACTGCCAGAAAGCCACATTCAGGGATGTCTATTTCATAAATGTGTGCTGATCTTGGTGCCACTGGTGGGGAAGAAATTACATATACCACCATAGGAAATGTAAGATGTTTTTCATGATCACTTAACCCATGAGTCAAAGAGATTTAGGATCAATAACTAAGCCTGAGGGTGTTTTGCAGAGCAGCAAATAAAAGATGGGCCCATTCATACAGATCAAAAGGATATGATTCATTGATATTTATGGCTATTAGAGATTAAAAAAAAAAAAGTTTTAGCTCCACTAGTCAATTGTTCTTGTTTTCTTTCAATCTTTTTCATATTGCAAGGGAGTTCTCCTCACAGTTTGTCCAATAGTTTTCTAAATCCTACTCCCATTTGCTCCTAAAGGAATGTAGAAGATTTTAAATCTTCCCGGTTGAAGACCTGTATTTGATTTGAATCTTACAGGCACTGCAGAACCATTTGCTGTGATTGCAGCAGAGAGAGAGAAAATTCCACACTGGCTGGGAAAAAAACCAAAACGAAATTAGACCAAAGATTTAGCTCTAAGGTCCCTTCCAGCCTAGGCCATTCTAGGATTCTACAATTTCCAGGCAATTACGACTCCTAACCCCCAATGTCTTTCGCTGCTAGTATTTTTTCCTTGGCTCTGGGTTATTTTTGCGGGCAAACAGGGCAGTGCTTCACGCAGGAAAGCCAAATTTGCTTATCGGAAGCAACAATCCAAATTGAAAGCGTGACAAGACAAGTGCGGATCCGCATTTGCATACACCGCAATTGCCCATGCAAATTCGAACAACTCCGCAAGCGAGCGGCTCGTTGGGTGCCGAGATCGCTGTCTGTCGGCGCGCCCGCTCAGCTCACCAGCCGGGACTAGCGAAAGGTGGACGGAACTAGGAGATTTGGGAGCGCGGCTCTAGCTCTTCGGCCGCGAAGGAGCTTTAGCGTGTAGTTTTGGTCTGGGAGCCGGAAAGAACCGGCTGATAGAAAGAGGCGATGCCGAGCAAGCCCCGGCGCACCGTCGGGGCTCTGGCACTGCTGC